>NW_017306497.1:1005324-1009781 GCF_000935625.1 Nanorana parkeri
TAATAATAATAATAATAATAATAATAATAATAATACCCCATTTTCTCCAATCAAAGATTCAGTTCTAGCAATACAAACTTGGCATGCTACTAAAAGTGAAATTGTAGGCAAATAAATCCAAAAATGTCCCTGAAAGCTGGCCACACATCAGTAAAATGTAAAGGAGTTGCAAAGTCCCAGCATATACTTTCCTGTTATGACATCAGCAGTGTAATAGGAATACATACTAGAGTTGTTTTTGATGATGCAATCAGAGATTACTTGAAAAATCCCTTTTATGTAGTGAGTGCTGCCTTCTGATTCCCCAGTGTGCTTTGCATCTCTTTCCCTGCTGCAATCTCAATTTCTGAATACTACATTTCCCGTCATGCATTGCTTTCAGCAATCATTGGTAATGGTGCATAGTTCAGATGTTGAGTTGTAGTTCAGAAGGCAGGCTCTATCCTTGTGTGACACAAGGAAGTGCATATGCAAAGGGCTGAGTGATTTTGTGTCAGTGCATTGAGGAAGAACATCCAATGGGCATCTTCAATAAGAAGGTTTAATAACTTCTAGATGGATATGGTTTTTAGGAGTGGAATAGAACTTATGGAAATTTTAATATAGAAATACAGGATTTATTTTTAGTTTTTGACGGCAAATACTCTAAATTGGGAAAAAAACATTTTCGGGACAAATTTTCTAATAGTTAATGGGGTCACATCGACAAACATTTTTGACTGCAGTGACAACAAAAAGTGAAGGAGTAGAATGGGAACATTTCTATTGCTGGGATCCTGCAGGCTGCTTAATTGACAGCTGTCTCTGCCTCTCTAGAGCCAAATCCAGCGGTGCCTTTCCCCTCCCCTGTTTGTCCCTCTAATGAGCCCTGGGCAAATAGTGAGGGGAGGGGGGAATCCAGGCGTGGGTAGTGACTGGCAGTCGACACTCTCTGCAGGGAGAAGGCAGTGAGCTGAGCAATCAGCGGTTACATGAGCGCTTCGCTCTTCGTATAGAGCCAACATTTGACATCTGCAGTGCCGAACGCTGGTTCTAAGTATTGGGAAAAGCAAATTTTACTCTCCCAATAATTCTTCTTTAACTCATGAAATACCTCCAGGATCCACCCCACTACCTGATTGACAGCTGGCTCTGCCTCTCTACAGCCAGAATCAGCTGTGCCTGCCCCCCCCCCCCCCCCCTCCCCCCCCCCTACTGCTTTAAGGACTTACCTTAAATGGTGCCTCTTCATCCGATCATCTGCTCTTGAATTGGTATATTAGTATGGATTTACCTCTTAAGGATTACTTTATGTTATTATTTATTATTTATTGATGAAGCATACTCATTGAATCATTAAAGAGAGCCAGTCAGCAAGGATGTCTCTAGCACACTGCTAAGTGGTTACAGGCAGATCTAAAGGGGTGCCAGAGATGATGGCTGAGAAAGCCAATAGCTCTGAAAGGGAGCCAACAGCAGTACGGATCAGAGGGAGAAGTAATTGATAATGATAGAGGCCATTCAGACAGGAAATTAAGGTGAACTCCGGATAGCTGCCGCAGCTTCAAAGGGTTATATTGATGCAGGTTTAAAGGGAACAGAGGGTAATCGGTTTCAAAAGAGGACTTGCTACAAGAAAAAAAGGTAACGGTGGACGCCAGCATTGTAGTAGATCTAAGCCCAGAGGAGTCAGAGCTGGATCGGAGACCCGCCGCAGCGCTGGAGAGAAGGCTGAAAACTACAGGAAAGAAGAAGATCGGATTAAGACCCCCCCCCTGTCCGTCTCTACAATGAGCGTTGGAGACACAAAGGGAGGAGAGGGGGGAATCCCTGTGGGGGCGGGGACTCACAGTGACTACTTTCTGCAGGGAGAAGCTGTAATCTGCGGTTTGTGATCGCTCAGCATTTTGTACAGAGGCAGAGTGTGACAGCTGCAGCGTCATATTGCGGGTCTAAGTATTGGGAAAAGCATATTTTACTCTCCCAGTACTTCTCCTTTAACTCGTGAAATACCTCCAGACTGCATACATGGGATTTGCATCATCCCTGGCCAGCCTGTCAAGATGGCCGAAGATGCTGATCCCAGAAGAAGGGCAGGGAAAGATGAAAGTGCTGGCAATGGGAGATAGATGTCACATCATTGGAGTGCAGTAGATTATAGTTCATCTTCAAAAGAGAACTATTGGCAACCCTTTTGTTTGTTGCTTTAGTCCTCTTTGGGGTCAAATGTGTACATTTATGAATATACTCCTGTGACCCAAAGTCAGCATCTTGCGGGCTACTGCCCACTATTTATTGACAGTGAAGAACCGCTCTGCAGCCAGGAAGAATCCCGACAATATTTGCTAGGATCCACCCCGCTGCCTGATTAACAGCCGGCTGTCTCTCTAGAGCCAGAGACAGCTGTACCCACCCCCTCTCCTGTCTGTCCCTCCAATGAGTGCTGGATGACTAGAGAGAGGAGGGGGGAATCTGATAGACTGAGCTGAGGCATCAGGGATTCGTGATCGCTCAGCTCTCAATTTATAGAGCCAACATGTGACATCTGCAGTGTCCCACATTGGCTCTAAGTATAGGGAAGAGTACATTTTACGTTCCCAACACTTCTCCTTTAGGTAGGAAGGTTAACGGAAATGAATATGTCTAAATGTAATTGTAACAAAGGCCTGTGTGCCTATGGTGGTGAAAGAAATTAACATTTATCTGAGCTTGGTTCTAAAGGCTTTTTTCCTTCAGCGAGTAAATATTAGCAAGATGAAATTAGCAGTCTGTAGTTGGTGCCAAACAGATGAAAATGGGTACAGATTCAGTCCCTCCGGCGGTGAATAATCTAATTAAGTTAAATATGAACAAAAGATAAAAATATCATAAAACTGAAAAAGCAGCTCATAAATTTGTGTTCCATGAAGTTCCCCTGGCACCGGCAGCATTAAAAAACACAAGCGTTTAACAAGCTTTGCTCTGCAATCAATTAGACACAAAGGAAAACAAAGCAGATCTCAGGACTGGCTTCCAAGGCGCAGCAATCTCTTGGATGGGGTGCGAACAGTCACTAAAACAATTACAGAAGAAAACTCTGGAGAGTGATAACTACAACAGCCATCAGAAAATACAGGGGAGTGCTTTTAATGCTCACAGAAGTAATTCACGAGCTGGCGGAGCACCTGTACTTTCATGATAAACATAAAGCTGTGATCTGTACTTGCTTGTTCCAATGATGAAAGACAGTGTGTACTTTAATTCTGTGTGCCTGTAGATTGCTTACCTTCTAGCACCACAGACTCTTCTGTATAAAACACCATAAGGCCTCGTTCACACGGGCGGCAAGGGAACAGTAAAACCAGAAAAGTGTATTCTGCTCTCCATCTTTTACCTGGTTATTACCAAACATATTACATGAGGAAGCATGGCAGAGCAAGATATGGGAAGAAGCATGTAGTCTTGCCATGTTTTCTTTTCCTAAAATAATTGCATTTAATATTGTGGTATTGTGTGGCAATCCCACGGTATAACTGGGGGTGGTAGGCACCCAGGCCTCTCAGCCAGAGGGGCTGAGCAGTTCCAAGAAACAAGTTCTTGTACTGGGAAAGAGCTGACTTAGTGGGTCTTCCCAGGATTTCTGGATTTGGCATGGGATCCTGGAACTGGGAGATTTCTAAGATAATTGGGAGGGATGAAATCTCCATTCCTGGGTCCATTGTTTAGTAGTGGCCAGCACCTAATTGCACACCTGTGCACTGCACTTATGGGAAGGGTGCTAGCTAATGTTCTGGGCTCCATCTGGGAAGAGGAACAGAGGTGCTCAGGAGTAAGGAGTACTCCACCAAGAGGTCAGAGGGAAGCCATGTGGCTGTGTGTGCTAGAGGCACAGGGAATACAGCCAGGGAGGCTGAGAGAGCCATTTACACATGGAGTATGTGCGACAATCTTTGGTCGGTGAGACATTGTCTACTTGCTGAAACATTAGCAGACTGTATACTGCGTTGATGAAATAAATAAAAGACTGTCCTGTTTATGTTTAAAATGGCTTCAAGGCGGTTCCTTAATCGCTGACCAAAACTTCCACAAATATCACAATATCTAAAACCAAAAGTCTATGTATAGCCACTACCTTTTTAGTTGTGAATACAGCAGGATATGGTTATGACCTTTTATGTCTTTTTTTGTGGTCATTTCTCTCTTTCTAGAATATTTCCCTTCACTTTCTATCCCAGAGACACAAAAGGAAATATCTGGAAAGCTAGTTGTTGCGTTACTGTAGTTGGTTTCACCATTTGAAGATTCTCCCACACCTCCTGTTCCTGTGACAATTCTAAAATGTTGGATTACCCTCTAATATCTGTACAGACAATGGTCACCAGAGAAAATAGACAAGGGGATTCTTTCCAAAGGAGACATTAATAAAAACCTGACAGAGGTTACAGCTGTTCCAGGCACTATCCTGCCCCCCCCCCCCCCAAAAGGACACCCACCCCCCC
>NW_017306497.1:1010138-1014758 GCF_000935625.1 Nanorana parkeri
AGCTCAACCCCCTCATATTTTGCATCTCTTGTTCCCAGGTTAGTACATCTGCTGCAAACATTTAGAGGGTTCAGCTCTACCTGCTGGATTTTAATTTTAATTGGGAGTAAGGTGAATACAACAGAGGGATTGGACAGGCCAAAACCACCAGGATGGGAGGAAAAAGAGCCAGGAACTCCACTGGGATACCGAGGGACATAAGGCAGAAGTACTCTCAGCTCACAAAACTCCACCTGTAACTGAAATATAACATGTGTGGACTAGCCCTTTAACAGCTTGCTATGTGTCTCAGCAGGATTAGATACTATGGGGAATGCATCATCTTTTTCAGTCTCTCCTCATGAAAGTCAGTGAGGGAAATTTAAAAAAAAAACAAACAGTGCTTCAATATTTTGTTAATAGGACCTGCCAATTCCCATAGATAAAACCTCCGGTGGATAGATCTGGATCCAGTTCACATAACTGCCCAATATGAACTATAAATGGCAGGTGTGCAGTGACATATTTCAGAGGCATTAGAGCGACAGAGACTGAGATCTATTCTGGAGTGGAGATCGATGTAGCCAGGCACCTGTGAACTATTTCCAGGATATGATTTTCAGCAAATCATTTAAACGTTTTAGATAGGCACCCCATCTGTTCCTTCAAATCTAGCTGCCAAATACGAAATAAGACATCACAGAAAAAGGAATGTCTTATTAAAGTGACTGGAGACAAACAAATAAATCTAAAAGGAACTCAATGAAGTCAAAAACAGATTTGGCACAGATGTTTCAGGATGAAAATAACACTTCTAAATATATTGTTACAAGAGGAACGTATCCAATGGGAATGACAAAGAGCTCTGTAAGTGTACAGCCAATGAAAAGCTTATGAAAGTTGCAGTAATGGCAGAAAAATGTCAGTTGTAAAATGTAAAAAAAATTATCGTTGGCCATAGCAATGACATACAAAATGATCAAAACAAATAGATCAGCGCACTGCTGTTCAATGGTCGTATTAGGGAAACAGTGGTGGTCGGTGTGCCAAGCTCCTTTGAACAGGGAGAGGAACCCCATACAACATAAGATAGAATACCCAAGGCTAAGGAGCGCTACCTACCTTACTTATTTGGGGGTGCAAACTACTTATAAATGAAAAAATCTATGTAAGGAAAAACAGGGTAACTCACAGTCAAAGTGGCAGCGGCACCATCCGAAGATCACCTGTGTAGTGGCGTCTGGTGTCGTGTCCTGGTTGGGAGGACCAAGTGTGGGGGGTGGTAGGCTGCAGGTCACAACCCCAGGTCCAGTATTCCACATGCACACAAACTCAGCTGGCCAGGCTGAGCCGCGGCGGTTGGAGAAGTGCCGCAAACGGCTGAAGGTTACTCCGTGTCCTATAACCTCACTGTGTGACAAGGCAGAATGCCGGGGAGGATCTAGATGCTGGGGACCGATGGGAGCTGTGGGGGCAGTAAGAGCTCTCACAGGGTCGGCGGCTACGCGTTTCGAGGTATGCCCTCTTTATCAAGCCTCAGTATAATCCCCTCCGCGGGAAATCTTATTCGTTCGGCCCGATGATAGGTTTTGCAAATAGCTTTAGGAGCGGAGCATGGAACTATGATGGACCTCCCAGGGGACGGACAATTCGGCTGGGGCCGTGGAGTGTTATATCGGTCATCCGAAAGGATCGGAAACAAACATAATTGTCAGTGAAAGAAATTACATATGCGGGGGCCTATTCACATGTATTATACTGCTGGCGGTTCTTCGAGATAACAGGGGGGTGGGGAACCCCACATAAGATCTCAATAATTTGATAAAACTAATGAATAAAACAAGTTTTTAATATGTGAATTTATAAAAACATGATATTAGATGCCAGTGTTGATCAGGTGGAGGGTAAACAGTACAAAAAAGTACAAAAAGGTAAAAATGGAACACTACAAACAAGTTATCCTAGGAGCTGGTTAATGAGTTTAAAATTAAAAGCGGGTGTAAGAACCCATTAACACCAGTGTGTGCTGCTTCATCCTGCATCCACGCTTGCGTGGCCCTTGCGTGCAAACTCACGCATCCACACCCACGTATGTATACATGCATGAATACAAGGACATAGACAAGTGTATCTAGGGACCGGGAAACTACTGTTTTTCCTTACATAGATTTTTTCATTTATAAGTAGTTTGCACCCCCAAATAAGGTAGTAGCGCTCCTTAGCCTTGTGTATTCTGTCTTATGCTGTATGGGGTTCCTCTCCCTGTTCAAAGGAGCCTGGCACACCGACCGCCATTGTTTCCTTAATACGACCATTGAACAGCAGTGCGCTGATCTATCTGTTTTGATTCTGCCAATTGATAACAACTTTAGAGGGTTCTTTCAGCAGCACACTGTTCCGTTGGTGTCAGCATGAATTTTTCTAATAAAGAATCAATATTGTAACTGATTCTTTATTATCAGTTTCCAAACTCCCAAATGTATTCAATGGCTCTGCTAGAAGGGACCAACCCACCGTTCACCACACTCCACGTCCTTTGAATTAAACATGCGTAAGCAATTTTTAAAATTACAGACCCAGTTAAACCTTGAGAAGAAACACTGGTGGGACATCTCGTTCCTGGAAAAATACATCAAACTGGGTATCACCCCCAGGGGACCTAGGATTTTAAAATCTTGTGATTTTTTGGAGCAGGATCTCACCTCCAGCTGGAGGCTCTTGGCTGAATTCTGCACCAAAAAATGGATTGAGCTTATCATAACCCAAAGGAAACATAAATTAGAGAACACTACTAGGGAAGCTCAAAACCTTCGCTCTTCCATCAAAGACACCTTTGGCACCTGTTGCCTTTTCAGCCCCTGGTGGGCTCATTTAAACTACAGCGTCCAAGTTCACGAACAGCACATTATCAGATCCAAAAAACTACTACCGGTAAGAGACATTGCAGACTATAACCTAAATAGAGTCTCCGGTTGGAAACTTGCCTCAAGCCATCATGGCACACTGTTATCGAACCCAGTTTCATTTTTAACCTTACATCCAGTTCCATCCAGGAGAGTGGCTGGTTTGATATGGGATGAGGTGAACCTTAAATACAGCCGTAGATCAGTCCAAGTATTGGGGAACAGTTAAGCCACACTGCCACCTCAGTTAATCAACCCTCCCAACCGGTCCTGTCTTCCCACTGCCACGGCTTTGGACACAGTTAGAACCAACACAATGTCCCCCGTTTTACCATCTCTAATCCAAAATCCAGTGGAACCTCCCACTGAAGGAGAAACTGAGTTCCAAACCCATGTCGTGGTGCCTCCAAACATGCCATCAGTGCCTTTTATAGAGGAGGTAGTCACACACCCTCCGAGGATAAAAAGAAAAAAACGAGAAGAGGAATCAGGAGGAAACTTCAGCAAAAATCCCCAAAAAAAGAAAATTTACCCACTAAAAATTCCACTATAAAATTTTTCAATCTTTCCAAGCACATTCTCACTCCCAGCGAAACCTCATTACCAAGAAAAGGTCTAAACTTTTCTCCAGATAGCAAACCAGATCCATTTACTTTAAAGACCTGAACAAATTCATCAGGTTACTCACACTCAGGAGACATTACTCCACTGCCATACATCCCACTCCCCCCGCTCGCCTGTCCCAACATTCCTTTGGAATTAGAGGTTGTGGCGGATATCTTTGATGATCAAGACGGGGACATTCTCAATACACTATACGAACTAATGGACCACAACTCCTCATTTGAATTTGATATGGAGTCCTTCATCAACCCTGACATCATTCATACCTCCCTCAGGCCAAAATCTACTTTCTTTCCGGTAAACGCTAAAGGTTCCTTCATTGATACCTTTTATCACGTGGTCTATGCCGACCTTCTTAAGGTGTGTAGTAATGCGAAACACCATTACAACCTCACTCCCCTTGAAAACAGGGCGCTTAAAGATTTTGAATCTAATCAGAGTATAGTCATCAAACAAGCGGATAAGGGAGATGGGATAGTCATTCAGGACCGCCCCACGTACATTATGGAGGCACTCAGATTACTTTCCGACACCATCACCTACAAATCCCTTCCAGCAGATCCCTTACCAGCATTCTCTAAGGAACTCGATAGTCTAACCAGTTCAGCTCTTGTTAGGGGCATTATTAATAAAAAAGAGAAATCCTTTTTACAACCAAAGTTTCCAAATACCCCATATTTCTATCACCTACCGAAGATCCATAAAGATAGTCTAAATTCCCCGGACGTCCCATCGCAAGCACAAACAGTCTTACAAATGGCCTCTCCAAGTATATAGATCATTTTCTACAACCAATAGTGACAACACTCCCCTCATACATCAAAGATTATGGACACCTCATCAATATCCTGTCCTCCTACACATGGGACCTGTCTTACAGTTGGGTATCCCTAGATGTTAGTTCCTTGTATACATCAATCCCCCACGCAGTGGGCCTCAATGCCCTACAGTTCTTTCTGGGCCAATCTTCACTGAATTACAGCCAGGTTCAGTTCATCTTAAACTGTACCGAATTTACGCTCACCCATAACTATTTTTCCTTCTTGGGGAAATCAACACCAGCAGACTAGTGCTCCTAGATCTAGAACTCTCCTCTAAAGAAACCCAAAGTTTC
>NW_017306497.1:1014832-1027653 GCF_000935625.1 Nanorana parkeri
CTCCACTATCACAGTTGTCATCACCCTATAATAATAATAAAGCATGTTTTACATAAATCAATTATCTAAATAGGGAATCTGTAAGACATTATAAGATCCTCTTCTGGGATTCAATCATGTAAGGCTATAGAATGCTTTGTTGGAAAAAACATCCCGACATGATCAGCATTAAATAGACACTTTGGCAAGGCGCCACAACACATGAAACAATCTACCCTTCCTGTACACAGAAAGCTTGTAACATAATGAAATATCTTCCTAGAACAGAGCGCACGTAAAGGACAAATAACAAAACATCGGTAAAGTCAGGAGCAAAAGTTAAAACCCAGTCAGCTGGTGCAGACTTGCTACCTATCATCAAAACTCAAGTCCACTCAGTGAGGTTTCAGCACTCACTGTAAAACCATTTCCTCAAGTTCATTGGCGAACATAGAATTTGAATCTTCAAAATTTGTATACTACAGAGAGCTTGGACACTATGCAAAACAAAAAATGAGGTCAGCTCCCTTCTCACGGCTATAGCCCTACACCATAGTAGCAGGCAGTGAATAATAAGAGGAGTTTTGGATAGTGTGGGGTAAGATTAGAACCCCTGTTGGGTCAAACTGCTACCCGGGGCTGCAATAGAGAGATTTCCTCTAATTGTCACATTCTCAACAGTTTTACCAGGCAGAAAATTAGTAAAAAATGCAACAGGGACAGAGCGCAATTTAAATCGGTCAGGGGTTCTAGCCTTCCCCTACTCTATAAAAAAAAAAGTTTGTTTTGTTTCTGTTCGTGTTGCTGTTGGAGATTTTCATTTATTTCCCATGTGGTGAAACCGTGGTCACAGGGAGGGGAAATGGTCTAACAGAGTCACAGATAGTTTAGAAAATGGTATTAAAAACTACTGGATGGACTTACACTTTAACTGTGACAATAGGCCACCATAAAAGAACTATTGGCAAAAATAATTTTATGGTGAAAACTAGGGATGCACCGATACTGGTTTTTCAGTATCCAGTACGAGCACCGATATTTATTTATTTATACTTCCTAGGGGTGTGGAATTTTTTTTTTTAAATTACTTGTCCAAGGGCTAAAGCGGGGACCGAATCTACTTGTCCTTCATAACAATCTACTTGTCCCAATACAAAAAAAAATAGTTTTAATTAAAACTAGGGATGCACCAATACCGGTTTTTCGGTATGGAGTGCGAGTACCGATATTTTGCTTTCGGTACTCGCCGATACTGAATAGCAATACCAGTGATTCCACTGGCATGGAGCAGGCTTCCTGGGTGACCAGGAAGCCGGGCAGCGAGTAATGACATCCCATCCGGCTTCCTGATTGCTAGGGAAACCGGCTCCATATTGTTTGGCCTGCTTGATTGTGATTGGCTGGGAAACTGGCTTTCCAGCCAGTCAGCAAGGAGCCGGATTCCCGGCCAATCAGGAAACCAGGAGGCGTGTCATTACTTAACGCACGGATTCCTGATTGCACGGGAAGCTGACTCTATTCCCCTACAGCACTACCAGTCAGAGGAAATTTTTCTCTAACTGTAAGTTACAGTATCGGGGAAGGTATCGGAGCATTTGGGCGAGTACAAGTACTCGCCCAAATACTCAGTATCGGTGCATCCCTAATCAAAACGAATTGGACTGTGCTAAATAGCACTTCTCACTAGTCAGCACGGTCACCTGACCACGCTGACCAATGAGTGCTTGCAATTTGCGGGCGAAATTCAAAATGCATAGGGCTGGACAGCAGTACGGGGTACAGACGTTCTTTGTCTGCTCTAAAGGCTCTATGGCTGAGCCGTTGTGCCATGGTCTGGGGTTCCCCCACAATAAGCAAATTTGTGGTCATCCAGAAACATCCCGCGCCCAACATTTGTGGGTAAAAGCATCCCCACATATTGATGACTAGAGTTCAGCATGCTCTAATGATGCAAGAGCCAATCAGAGTTCTCATCGCACATAAATAGGATTCAGAACTGAATATATAACTTGGTGGAGAATACACAGAACTGTACAATAGGATGCCAAACCGCTTGAGTATCTCTCCTGTCACACAAATGCCAATCCAAAATCATATCAGAAACAACCCAGTAAAACCAATCCGATGCGGTCAGTTCCAAACATTGGCAGGGAGGTTTGCGCCATCTCCGACTTTCTGCGGGGTAACAGAGATCACCCATTATCGAAGTTGGTCATCATCACAGGGGGTTTCCTAACTGCTTGGAAAATAACCTTGTAAGCAGGTTAAGACCCTTTACTCTTCTGTGGAGTAGAAGGGCCAAAGAACCAGAAAATCACAGAGAGGATCATGGAGGGTATCTCACAAACTCTATAAGAATAAACAAATATCTACCCCCGTTTTCTCAAGAATCAATCGAACAGCAATCAAACCTGAATAGAAAAATGAGTGTTCTCATGAAAGAAGGCTCATTTGAGCTGTGCGTTACTCATGTGGATAATGTATTTACCAAACTATAATGTTTACACAACTGAATCAATCCACTCTGATCTCTTTTCCTCTTCAGCAGGGAGGACAAATGTGGCTAAACACAATTCACAATGCAGTGTAGTACATTTGCTAATTTGATTCTATGGAGAATGAAGGCAGTAAACCTATAATAGGTAGTTACTAAGGAGACACCAACATACTGCTATCAGCAGAGACAAAAAGAAAGGCCAGTCTTTATAGAACTGGCTCCTAATTACAAGCTATGACATACGAGATTATGTAGGCCTCAAACAGCACGTAATTTAGTGCGGAAGCTCCCTTCTCATGAATGTCATATATGTGCAGTATGTCACAGAAGTGGCAGAGAGAGTCCTCGATTGCTAATGCATGCCATGAAAATGTTCCAGGAGTGGACAACGGCGTAATGTCAGCAGCTCTCTTGGGAAGAATGAGACATATAAAGTAGGATAAACAAGTGGAAATGACAGTCCGCAGATCAGTGGTTGTCATCTGTCGAAGTAAAAAGAAGCTTCAACTGCGAGCCTTCACATCACCAAAGGGGCGCACCTAATGTTCAGTTTCTATAATGCCCTTGTAAGCAGGGTAAGACCCTTCACTCTTCTGTGGGGAAGAATGACCAAAGAACCAGAAGTTTCAAAGGAGGAGGGGGAGAGAGAGGTAGAGAGTGAGGGACTCTCACAAACAATATCACAATATATACATCCGACCTGTTGTTCGCAAGAAGATATCTGCCGATCTATGGGAAGCTTAAAACAATATCATTGTAGGCCGTCTAATGTTAACAAGTTGATGACTGTCAGAGATTGCAAACACACTAGAAGAAAACATGTAGAAATCCTGCATTAACCCTTTATATGTCTTTGTGCTCTCTCCTGCTAATGACTGCTGGGTTCTAAGGGTCTCACAAAAAGTACCAGGTGGGGCACCAGGACCAACAACACTCATTTTAATACATTGGGAAACCAACCTGTAATGGACACAGGGTGGGAGGGAATCTCCTGGCAAGTGTCTCGGACAACAATGACGACCTGATGGTGGACTGAGTCTTTCCCTGTTTCTCCCAAAACAAAGAAATCACTGATGTGTTCCTGACGAGGGGGGCGGATGTCCACTTGGAAAACACCAAACCCTTTTTAATACATTTTAAGTAATTATATTTGGAGCCCAGTCCTGATTCAGTGACAACCGTGGTGGCATAAAACACAGAGGGGGGATTTTATCAAAACTGGAGCAGCTGTGCATGGCAACCAATCAGCTTCTCTGTTCAGTTTGTTCAGTAAAGGTGCCCTTACAATTATCTGCACATTTCTGTCTGCGATTGCGTTTTTCGTCAGACTTTTGTCTTTCAAGCAGGCTAAAAAACTTTTGTCTTGTTTAACAAAAATTGATGGGTTAGGGCCCGTTCACACCAGATGCAGTGCGTTCAGGCCCGATTCTGGCCAGAACGCACTGCCTCGCATTGCATCCAGCTCACTTTTTTGTGGGGCAGGAGGGGGCGTGGTGGGCCATTGAAGTGAATGGCACTGTAGCCACGCCCTCCGGCAGCAAACGGCTGCACTGGATTGAAAGGCACATTATGCCTTCGGTCTGGTCCGATCAAACTGCTGCAACACTATTTTGATCGCACTGGACCCCAAGCATAATGTGCCTGGCGATCGCGTGCGTACGGAGGGCATGGCTACGGTGCCATTCACTTCAATGGCCCGTCACGCCCTCTCCTGCCCCACAAAAAAGTGAGCCAGCCGCAGTGCGAGGGAGTGCGTTCTGGCCAGAACGCACTGTATCTGGTGGGAATGGGCCCTAAGTGGCGTTGTTGTACAACAAAAATCTCAAGATGCAAACTGCACATGCTCCAACGAAAATCTGTCCTTTCGATCGATGAAAATCAGCCAGGCGGTAATTGCGAACTACATTGGGCTATGCATGATGGGCTATGTTACCGTATGAGTTTATGTCAAATCTTCATAAGACATATGTATATAGTTTTATTTCTTGTTTTAAATATTTCCCCTGAGGTGTTGATAGCTTGTAGGGAAATAAAGTCTTTCTTGTGCTTATCACTGTGGAGGGGAGTGCCAGGCCCAATGAATTGCAAATAGGGTCATTGTTGAGCCCAGGCATGTCCAGATAATTACCATAGAGGTGCAACTTCAGTATCCTGTGTATGAGGAGCCAAGACCCTTTGATCTAATAACAAGTAGACTGGCCAATCGTAGAGAGGGGTGTGGAGTTGTAAAGAGGGTCTTGCAAACCCTCCAATCCCCAGTAGGCCTTGGGAGGCAACCAATGGGAGACTTGTCATGCATCTCCATGGACACGAGGGGTATATTAATGACTGGAAAAAACAGCTCGTCCTCTTTTCACCAGGATGGGGCCTCATGTGACGATTGATGGGTAACTATACATATAGTCTTTCCCCCACTTAACTGTATGTCTGTTTGTCTGTTAGATACCAATGTCTGGGTATTTGGCATGTTTAAATCTTTTCTTTGTATGTTGTAGTTAAATAGATTGTTGGTTCATTGTATTTAAGTCTTGATACTATATACCAATAAATTCTGTTATTGTGTTGAGCCCAAAAATCTCATGAATTAATCCTTAGAATATTATACCTGTAATTGTGAATGCTTGTATAGCGGTTCATAACTTAAAATAGTAATTCAGGTAACAGCTAGTTGGAAGAAAATTGAACGAGGGTGCGATGTCTGGACAAAAAAAGTTGTACAATGGTTGTAAGGTGTATGGCCACCTTGAAGGTTTGAAAATGAAAGAGAGAGGCTGATTGGTTGCCATGCACAGCTGCTCCAGTTTTGATAAATTCCCTTCAGAGTGTAATTGCTGTGGTATACAAGTACAACCCAGCTACCTTTTTTTGGTAAAGCTCTCCATTGATTGTGGACTCCCAGAGATCCATATAGATACACTTAGAAGAGCATACCCTTCAATATCTATACACCAAATTCATAGGAAAATCTCTTTCTTTACAAAATAGGGCAGATATGGTACAGTGACACAGGAATGTGACGAGATATATACACAGTAATCCCTAAAGCAGTGATATACCACATTGTGTTTGTCCCGGCATTACTTTTAGATAAGCACTTCTGCTATATTTGTTTTACTTCTGATACTCTTAGAGTCGCCTTTTCATGTCTATGTGTATAATGTATCACTGGAGCAGCGAGGTTTGATGATTGCAACCATGGAGGGCACTAAATATTCACCAAGGGTCACGGTTTGATCTTGAGGACAACTGCTCCCACAAAAATGAGATATTAACTATGAACCAATCACAATAAGGAACCACAATGAGGCGTAAGACAAACTACAGAAACTAAAACTGTTACTTGAATAGCAGAGCACCACGGGTTTTGGGGCTCCCCGAATGTAATAACTAGACATGTCTGCATTTAAAAGCTAGTATCTGTTTACTACCTTCACCTTTAGCACAGATATACTTTGGAACCTAGCTCTATTTTCACTGCTGTTTCTTACGGCTAGACACAATAGAAAGGTATTAAAGGAGATGAGTAAGATGCGATCTCTCAATATGCGCACACTTAAGAGTTGACAGTTATACTTTTGGTATGACAGCCACATGAACAGCGGTGGTCAATATGCACGCTCGCTATGTGACAGCTAGAAGAGCCCTGAGGGAATTCATCCGTCAGCTAGAAAATCGACTGTCAAAGCCAGAGATACGGCAGGAATCTTATTTATTGAATGGATCATACCGGAAAAGTAATTGCCACCCGTAATTCACTGGCATGAAAGATGATACATTGCCAGCTGACCAAACTGTTAAATTTTAAGCATGGTTAGATGTGCTCACAGGGAGGCATGTAACATTAGCAGCAATCTGCTTCTCAGACAGAAAGAGAGAAAATAAAAAAAAAATGTGATTCTTACAGCTGATGTTTATGAAGGCCACCTACAGCTTATTTACATGGTCTGTTCGTATTAGATGCAGATAATACACAGCTTGGACAAATATTAAACAGGTACGCTCGTCAAAGTGATTACGGAGGCAAGAAAAAAAAAATATGCCAAGGAGTCATCCTTTACATTAATCCCAGGTGCCATTCAAACATATAGCTCACAATTCAAAGTCAGACTTGCGGCTAAAATCCCTGAAGCCTGGACATGCTATCTGCTATCCAAAGCTGTTGGCTACATGGAGATTCTCATATTCCACGTAGAATGCCAGCAGCTGAAATAACAATGGAATTGGCTGATGGTGACATTTTGTTTCAGCAGAGCCAAATGTACCTCTAAATTGTCCATAAATTAATTCTGGAGAATATTCCCAGTAACCAGGCAAAAATCCACGTGTAGTCTCAATCCATCCAGAAACTGCACAGTGAAGGCTGTTAGAATGAAGTTAGGAGGGTACAATAATCCTTCCACACGAACAATGGGGGTGAATGAAATGTATCTCTGTGTAGCATGCCAATAAACCTGAATTATAACGTGCTTTATGTTCAACAGCAATAATAAATTGCACTAATCATACACCTCTTACAACAGGATTTCAGAACTGCATTATATTTAATATCAAATCAAAATATTCAAGGAGAGCTGTGGCCAAGGGAGACAGACCTTTGCTCTGCATGATAGCACTCTGTAGCCTACTACACATTCACTGGTCATCTATTAGCTCAGTCACTATTCATTATTACGTGCGTCCATCCAGTTTGGGGACAAGTGATTTTACTGTGGGTTAGCACCAGAGTCATGCTTTTGCTTTCTCACATCAGTGCCTCCAGAAAGGAGAACAGTGAGCTGGAAACATGCGACATTACCAAATTTCCTGGGACTAGCCATCGGGGAAAGCAGTGCCTTAGATCTCACACAGTAGATACACAGCTATAAGGCTGTAAACACAGGAGTGCCTAGGTACACTCACATTGCCAGAATTACACTGCTATTTCTCAGGAGGAATTCAATACAAGAGGTGAATTTTTAGGGTACTGAGAAGTCACAATTACAATTTCTTAATTTTCATTTTAAGGCAGCCCATTCATTTAGAAGACACATCAAAGGATGAAAACACATCCCAGTAGCATTTTGTGAAAGCAGCGCACCACAGTGCATGGCATGTGTGTCATGGTGCACTGCAGTGGCAGTGCATTACCACCTACTTTAGTTGTGCACTGTGGTGCCACTGTACATTGCACAACACACAAAGTAAATGAATAATAACAATGCAAAGCATAGCAATGAGAGGATCATCATAAAGCCGTGATGCTTTACATTTCTAAGCCATGTCAGTTTCAGCAGTCAGCGGTTACGTGACCCTCTGAAAAGTTCCATGAATAATGAGAGTGATTCAGGAAAACACAAACTCCCCTGATGATCCTGGTGCACTCACCAGAGGAAAGTGCGATAAACACGAGCTGAGGAGGCATACTTCCTATGGCTCTTTACGTAATGAGAAATTAGTCACCACTTTTAAGGCATGGACAATTATAATCCTGCCGAGTCCAATTTACGCCTTTGAAAAGTGGCATTTGGAAGTTTCCTTGGTTACTATTGAACATTTTCAACATCATTGTAGGTGGGGGGACGCCACTGGTGTCCACATCTGTTTCTTCTTGCTCTCCTAAACATGCTAAGCTAGTTGCCATAGAGGCTGCCGCTGAAAGGGGTAACATTTACTTTTTTTAGGATGTAGCTATTAGGAAGGTCTATTACTTAGGCTGCAGGATTCATGTTATTTTCCTAGTTAAAAGTTATAAGCACATTTGTGTTGTGCCAACAGGATTTGATTCTAAAGTAACAGCAAAATGTTCCTGCATTTATTTGCAGTAATAGTTCAGAAACACAGCTCAGGAGCAACTTAAAGAGGCCCTATACCGTGGAAGCTGTGCCTAAAAACGGCAAGCAGAGGGCAAAGGGCAAGTCATCAATATGGCCTGTTGAGAGGAATATATCAAAACTGGAGGAGACAAAATCTGGAGCAGCTGTGCATGGCAACGAATCAGCTTCTATCTTTCATTTTCAAATCTCAACTGAAAAACTGAAGAGAGATGCTGATTGGTTGCCATGAGCAATTGCTCCAGATTTTCTCTGCTCCAGTTTTGATAAATTCCCCTCTTTGTCTTTGTATTGAGGTGGCCATCTTGGTGGAGACAGGACTTTGATTCCTGTCATTTCAAAGCTGCCCTTTTGGTGCCTGGTGACATGATGACTGGAGGGTTAATGAACAAGAAGAAGAGGTACCTAAAGTACAGATCCACAGAATATATGAAGCAGAGAGATCCTTGCACTGCACATCCTCGGGTACAGCTTCCTCTCCAGCAAAGAGGTATAGAATATTTTCAAATGAGGAGGTGCTAAGACTGCTTTATTTAACTAATTATTGCTTTATAAGCAATGAGGGAAATGTATGGCACCCTAAAATAGATGTCTGTGCCCATCCTTGCCAAATACAACATAATGTCTGACAGTACACTTTACATAAAACAAAATGGAAGAGGCCCCTTCCGCCCCATGGGAGCAGCGCTTGTACTTTTTCAGTTTCAGGCTACAACATGCTGCCTACATGCAGTAACTGATTTACCTTTTAAGAGTAACTGCAAGCAGATTGCAGAAACACCATTTACAACAGTTATGTAAAAATTATTACATGTATGTGGGTTGCAATATATTGGTCGCACCATGAGAAAATTAGGCACCAGAATTAAAGAACACGTTTATAACATCAAACGAGGTTATAAAGATAATTCTGTCTCTAAACACTTTCTGGAGGTACATAAAAAAAAACCCAGGTTTATTACAGTTCTGGGGAATAGAAAATGTGTCTAGACACTGGAGAGGGGGTAATTGAGAAATATATTTATTTATTTGTATGATAATTTCATAAGGATTTGGTGCTTAGGCTCCTCCTTTATGCTCTATGTTGTTGGTTTTATAACTTTTATGTATTTTTTATGTAATTTGATCTATTTCAATTTTTTTGTCTCTGCTGATGGTGCTATTTCCATATATATGGTAAAGGAAGTGCACCTGGTTTACTGCCTTTACGGTAGTATGCTTTTCTGTTATATAGACTTCAAGACATCAGTAGCTCCAGACCCCTGATGAAGTCACGTGTTTTGACGTAATGTACGTAGGGCAGAACTTCTGATGTCACCGCACTGAGCTGAGCCGGACGAACAGGTTTTTTTTATCGCTTTTGCTGCCCATTTGCCCTGCTGGTCCGATCCAGCAATACCCAATGCCTGTGCTGTTTATATAATTGTGAGTATGCATTTTTTATTTAATAAATTGCATTTTTATTGGACGTTATGCACTATGTCCTTGTCCTTTTTCTCTTTCCACCTGGATTTTTACTGGTACCTGTGATCTGAGGAGACCTTATCGCCTTTTCTGTGCATGGGCTTCCCTCCCCCATTAAGAAGGGAAAAAGCGCATTTGACCTAGCTCTGTAGGTCTACCTCCCCAGGTGAGCATTCACTTGTTATCATCACTCACTGGGTGGAGGTGAAGGTCTGCCTGCATTGTGTGATTATCCTTACCTGAGAGTTATATGCACATTGGCTGCGAATCATCTGAAGGATTTTTTTTGCACAATCACCATTGTTTGCTTTTGTTTTTTCCTTGAGAGTTTTTGTCTATATTGCTTTTTTGTCTTTGTGTAGATATTTTCTATGCCTCATTTATTTGAAAGCTCATGTATGTGACTCACTTATATATGTTTCAATTTGTTAGATATGTATGATTATTAGCTCAGCACAATATTGTTTTTCATATGTTATATACACCAGCCTTTCTCAACCAGGGTGCACATTTACAGATCATATCTAATGCAAAATCAAATGTTGTGTGGCCATATAAAGGCTTTTTCGAAAAATAAAATTTAAAGAGTAGGGTGAGGTTCACAGTTTTAAAAGGAGAACTATGGGGTCCGGGCTTTTCCCCATAGTTCTCCAAAGGGTCAGAGTAGAACACAAACTAGCGTTCTCCCGTGACCCAAAGCTCAGGATACCGCGAGCTACAGCTCGCGGTATACTAAGACGCCGCTGCCGGGACGGATCCCGACAATTCTGTCTGGATTCACCCAGCTGCGGGATTGACAGCTGGCTCTGCCTATCTAGAGGCAGAGCCAGCTGTGCCCGCCCCCTCCGCCGTCTTTGAGATCCAGAGAGTGCCTTTGCCAGTAAAGAGCACAGAAGTAATGTGCAAGAGCCACAGTAACCACTAGGTGCTCCATCATTCTCAGGGAGATATGTGCCCGTTAAAGTGACACTATACTCAGGAACTAAAATTTTTAAATTGCATTCAAGTATCTTACCTTTTAACAATAAAGAAGCTCTTTTGTGTATCCCTCAGCTGTAGATCCTCAAATAATTTCTGATTTTGTGCTGACACTGTCCTTCCTTCTGGAGGGGGGCTACTTTTGTTCCCCATGGTCCCTGTGTGTATTGTAAAATAGCCACTGCTCCAAGCTCACTCCCGTGATGAACTACAGTCTCACGTTTAGTTAGTTAATTTGGATTGAGATTGTAGTCTATCAGGGGAGTGAGATTGGAGTGGTTTCAAAGCATTCAAATACATAAAGTTGATATTTCAGGTACACATGAACCCCTTTTGTTTTCATGTCCTCAAAAACTTGGTTTGCATGTATTTTTGACTACTATACTCTTTTGCCGAATACCCATTGTCCATTGGCTTGTAAGGTACCAGGACAGGGGACTTACCGGCTGCCAAAGCTAACCCTACATCTTAAAATCTGGTTCTACAATCTTCTTTTGGACCATCAACTTTACAAAAAAAGGGCATGCCTGACTGTACACAAATTGCTTAGGTAGGCCTTCCCAATGCATAGTTTTGGCAAAGCTAAAGATGGTCATGCTTGTTACAACCTGTATAATGTCCTCTGAATTTACCAAAGCTATGTAATGCAAGGGTCTTCCTAAACAACACCTATAATTTGCATGTGGTCAGGGAGGCCCCTGCACTACAGAGTCAAAGGCACACCAGCTGGACAATCATACTGTGATGTGTATGGACAGCTTGAAGTGACAGGTGAAAAAGCAACTTTGCCACGAACAAATGATAATTACATTTACCCTACAGCTCTGTTTCTCTATTGAAGCTGCAGCCCTAAGCCTTTGTAAGCTGAATGTCAAGAGATTACACAGAGTATATAACTTCCTAATGTTTCTGTGCTTGGGCCTAGTGATTGGTCTCTCAGGAAGACATGTTTCCTATACCAAGAAAGACTGTGTGCCCCATGGGCTCCAACAGAGCAACAGATGAGTATGCTGAAAGTAATTATCAGCAGGTAGGGGAGTTACATTTTCAAGAGAACCTCTCTTTGGCCTGAATCGGCAAAGTAATCAAATCGTTTAAACATATTCTGTACATACATTGTGCAATCAGACTGCAACATGTATAGCCGGCTTCGCAGAAAGCTGGGAGCATACAAGACGCTTGGTAGTGGGTAAGGGATTTTGCAGATGGACAAATGCAGCTTTTGTTCACATAACTCTGGGCATCTTCCCTCTCCTACTGCACCATGTGAGTAAAGTAGCATAGGGCTCAGGGACAGGATGCTACTGAACACACGGCCTATACTTCTCCAGGCTCAATTCAAAGCCACTAAAAAAGACGATAATATGGCAAGCTACAGGGAACTGGCTTGCAGCGCAGCCATGTGCAGAAGATGAATGCGAGTATATAACCACAGCCAATTAGCAGACAGGCTGTGTACGCCGAGTCAATTTAAATGCAAGATATTTATGTTTGACTGATGCGTACCTTTAAATGGTACTACTGGAATTGGTATTCATCGACCAGGCTGCTCACCCAAATCACAGTAAAGATGTGACTGGCATTTTAAAGAAAGTCACGTAGGGGTATCTGGCCGGGAACCTCATCCTACGGCAGGTTGCGAGTACCTGATCAGACACAGGTCTGACATCTGTGCAGAAACAATTATTGCAGGCTTTGAAGGATATTTTAATGTAGCGTAACATCTGTTCTGCTATGAAATCTCTGATCCATCTGTAAGAGAAGTAATAACTGATAACACTAATTGCTAGCAAGAGTCCATTATAATGAATCATGCTCACTGTAAATACAAACTGATTTAGAGAATTCACATTTTCTCTTGCTTATTACTGCAGTGGCTGGCTGAGCTTCATCCTCTCCTCAATAGGCAGAGCGTCTCCCAGCTTGCTAGCAGCAGGGCGGGGAGATGTGAAAGGGCCATAAACATCTCCTCTCCCACCTCTTAGCAACCTGGGGTGTTCTGTGTGACATCCCGCCTAGCTCCAGGCAACCAGTGAAATCACTCACGGGCACACGGGCACTCCCCCCCCCCCCCACCAAAACCCACAACACCA
>NW_017306497.1:1027761-1045923 GCF_000935625.1 Nanorana parkeri
AAGACAGCAATTCTGCTAGGGACACCCCTGATGCCTCATCCCCTACTGTGTGCTGTGGTTCCCTCCGCTGACCCCTACGTCACTACAGGACACAGTAATGCTGTAGAGGGTGAAAGGACGGAACCACAGCATGCATTGAGGAATCTGATACACTGCTTTTTTTAAGCAGTCTATTTGCATGGCCGCTTGTGTCCAGTGTAGGAGAAACAGTGCACATGTGCCAATGCCAGCTGTTGTTTCTTTATTGAAATGTCACAACAAACATTTCATTCAGTTCTACAGCCACAGGTCAGTGCAATATGGATGAACCATGTTGCACCAGGCTGCTCTAAAATAAAGTACTGCCAGCAAGATGGTGGTGTGAACTGAGACAATTGAAAACAATGCTTTTGCCTTGTCAGTGATTGGGAGCTGCAGTGGAAGAGCAGGCCAGCAAAGCTCCAACACATCTGGTGTGAATCGATTGTCCTTTCACCTGTCAATTCACTCAGAGTGAAGATGGGTGAAAGGACAGGTGAGTGTGAGGCTTCCACTACTGAAAGTTGTGCTTTATTACATCTTTTCAACCAAGTGACGGAGTTGCTGCAAGCACAGATATTGCTTTCCATTGCTTAACTCCTGATTTACATTAGGGCTCATTCTAAAACACAAGGTGCACATTGCACCAGCACTCATGTTTTACTTTTTCTTAAATCAGGTTGCCCTTTGTACAGATTTTACATAAATTAAGAGATTCTAGTCTATGCCTTTCTGCAGCTTAAAGGGAACCTGTCATGAGAGGAATGTCTCAAGGTCTCTATTTCATCTACAAATCAGATTTATGCTGCGCGCCTTTATATGCATTTTACTAACTCAGTATGCAACACAATTTTTGTCTTTCGCTAATGCAAAAAAACTGGTTAAAATCAATAAAAACATTGAAATAAAATGTCCTACACCAGGTGCTTCGTCAGTGGTGGGGGGAATGAAAAGGGCCGAGCCAAAGCGGATGCTGCATACCCCTTTGAAAAGTTAGGGTACCCAGTTTGACATTTGTGTGTACAGGGCCAGAAGGTGCAGATGTTCACATCAGAAGATCCTGTTATTACTGCGAGAGCAAAGCAAAGCAACTATATAAAGTTTAGAAGCATCTTTAGAGATAAACTTCAAACAAAAATAGAATGGAACAGAAAATAGGAGACTGAAGTGCATTACTGTCAAATAGCTGGTACGGCCACTTTAATAATATAAATAGCCGTGAAACTATTTCTCACATCTCATTTGCTGAAGTCATGCAGTATTCAGCAAAGTCCTCTACATCAAATAGCAGTCTCTGCAGGTTGCAGGCATTTCACACTGTAATAGAAACTTTTACAGCCCCCATCATCGTGACAGAGCATAATTCACATTAACAAGGAGGATGATCTCCCAGCAACGGGGAGGAAAGGCCTGTTGCTGTATCTCTGGAAAGATACTGGGGAAAGGGCTTTGCTTCTGATGATCCAAAGTAATTTGCAATTCTTTAGCGGACTACTGCTGTACTTCAAAAGGAGTGATCAATCCAGGACATATGTATTGTAACACACTACTACATTCAACCCAGGTACCATACTTTGATCACTGCAAACATGCTGCATTTAGGTAGGACTGAAGTCTCTATTAGGAATAAGAGCTGCTTATATGACGTATATGCGTAGTCGCCTTGTATTTACTGTCGGATTAATCTGCCACTAGCTTCAGCTCTTCCAGGACTTTGCCAATTATTTATGGCTCATTCACACCATAATGGACACATGTTTTCATGCTTTGATGCACGATGTGGTAAAGTGAACCTGACAGGAAGCAGTACTGACAAAGCAGCCCCTGTGGATGGGACCACAGCACTCAGTGAGTGACCAAGCTTTCAAAACACTGAGAATTTTTCAATGCACATTCTTCTGCAGTAATATCTTTTCAAAGCAGCAATCGCGGTGTAGGCAGTGGTACAGGTAAGTATTTTCTTGCAGGCACTATTTATTTTCAGATCCCTAAAGCTGAAGTTCTGCTTCTGCACTAACCTGCTTATATTTTGCCTTCGCTGGTTCCACCCTTCTCCCATCATCATGCTGATAACACTGTTTTCATTACATACCCTATTTTAGACCCAGTGATGTCACCATTAAGTCTTTGTGCTTCTCTATGCAGTGCAGGCAGATCATGGCTGGTAGGAGGGGGCTAGCAGGGTGCTGTACATAGCTTCCAGGAACATCACAGCACCCTGCCTCAATTCCACTCTCCAGAGCCTTCAGCCCTGGGATGAGTTATTCAAATATCAAAATTCCTTGAAGGGTGGATGTCAGTTTGGAGGAGTAGGCGTCAGCTAGGGCAGTCTGCTGACACCTGCATGTGATGCTGAGCCTCCATGAATGAAACAACTAAAATTAAATGAATGAAATGGGCAGGCCAGGGACAGTCAGACTGGGGAAGAAAAAGATAGATAATACTGGATGTTCTCCAGCCAGGAAATGAGGCAGGCTCTATCTTGCGTTAGCTTGTAATACACACTAAGAAAAGCTGTACTGTAATGCACACTAAGAGAAACTATAGAAGGCTAGTTGTAGAGGTAAGCTTTTTCATTGGAGACAGGGTTGTTTTAACAGCCTATTCATTTTGAATGGGCCCTCAATGCACCTGAATGAAGAAAAATAATATGTGCCTGTGTTCCATCAAAGTGGTCACACATTTTAACGTAATCCCGCCCACTTTTTCGGCAGTGGAATGTATGACCAGCAATAGGTGAAGCATTCCAACGTTTTTTCACCTGTTCCAGGGCAGATTGGCATTGCAGATCGTATGTGCAGGAGAACCGATCTGCCCTGGAGCAGCTGATCGGTCCTGAAATGTCACTTCTATCTGACTTTGTGGTATGCGAGGTCGCACTCACAAAGTCGGATAGAAGTGACATTTCAGGACCGATCAGCTGCTCCAGGGCAGATCGGTTCTCCTGCACATACCATCTGCGATGCCGATCTGCCCCGGAACAGCTGGGAAAGCATTGGGATTGGGGCGGGATTACGTTAAAATGTGTGACTACGTGACCGGTCACACATTCTAACGTAGTCACAAACTTTGATAGAACACCTGCACTATTTTTGGCAATGGACAACATTCACATCTGTGTGCTGCAGTGCAGGTGCTTTTGATTTTACTATTTATATGCGTGTTGGGGTGCAACACAAATGACTGGCAACTCGCTGCAAAGCACATATACACATACTCCTTGCATTGAGCTATGATGTGAATTCGCTCTTAAAGTGACATTAAACCCTCAGATTTTTTAACATAAAATACTGTAATGTGTGCCTTACTGTATTCCATGGTTGTTTCCCTTCTCTTTGCTGCTCTTCCTTTTAAATCTGTATCTGTTCTCATGCTCTGCAGAACTTCTGTTTTGCAGCAGACTGCCTTGTCTCAGGAATGGGTACACGGTGTCTGTGTATACGTTTCTATAGGCTTGAAACCTGAGCCAGCACTACAGGAAGAAGCCCTGAGCTGAAAAGGGAAGTTCTCACCAAGCAGGAGAAGACATGGGGATTTAAAAGGAAAAGCAGCAAAGAGAAGGGAAACAACCATGGATTACAGTAAGGCGCACATTACAGCATTGTTTTATGTTAAAAAATCTGAGGGTTTAATGTCACTTTAAATAAGGCTTATATTAAAAAGATTTAACAATAACACGTGTTCACCCTCATCTATAGGAATGTGTACACTCTAGTAGCAAGCATGACACCTCTTTAGCTGCGGCAGCTTTGTACTCCTCTGGAAACATGGCTGGTTCTGGTGATGAGGCTCGTAGGGTCATGTCTTCATACCGGTTTGTGTAGCCTACATGCCATATCCTCCTACAACGGACTGGTAACTATTGCTTTGCCAATCAGTAACTCGGTTTATCTAGATACAACAGTCAACAGTTTTTATTCCATGACTAGCTTTTATATACACACACTTCTTAATTCTTAATATTCTTTATTTGTTGCTGTCAATACTGAGCATTAACAAGCCTCAATGCTAGAAAAAAATTGTCCCCAATATAGCTTGGATATTTTTCTTTAATCAAACGGCATGTATAAAATGTGTTGATTTAACTGGCAACACTGTTAGGCCAACTAAATAATTGGAAGTCTCTGAATCTACTTTCCATCTTATCAGAGCCTGATGGTGTTCTACATTTACTGCATGAAGAAGACTGGGAAGCAAGGAATCATTACAGCACAGCTATACTGAAACATCTGGGTTAGTCTGGGTTATAAGACTTCTACCATTAGCTGCACTCCTCTTGTTCACTTGATCCTTGAAACAGGTGCAATTTACCACTTGGCAAACGCTTCCATACGATACCTTGGCAAACGCTTCCACTTGATCGAATGTCCTTTTTTAGTATAACTTATGTACAAGTTTACAGTTATATACTCAGACATGCACTTGTCCACCTGTCCGCACTAAGGCCTGAAACATACTTTCGTAACGCAGTGTTAACGAACGTTAGTGCGTTGCTATTAATTTTTAGAACTCCGGGGGAAAATGTTTTTAACCCTGGCAGTCGGGCTACCCCCGCACCGCAAGCGTGAACTGCTCATTTGTGTCTAGGTGCTAAACAGAAACTGAACTCTGGGAACAAAAACATTTCTATTGAATATTCACCCGTTCATTCGACCCGGCTTGTTCTTAGACCGGTCCTTAGAGCCTCTCTCCCCCTCCTCTGCAGTGGTCCAAGAACCCTTGTGTCATCACATTCTATACAAGTGTATAGCTGTGATGACGCTGAGGAACATTCCATCTGTGCAGAAGACAGGACACGCTTCAGTGACCGTAGAAGTAGGGAGACGGCTCAGCAGGTATAACTTTTTTTTAAAGCAAAAACAAGCAGCGAACCCTTCAGTGCAGGGGAACCACCACTGCAAGGGTTAATACATTTTCCCCCAGAGTTCTTTAAAGGAGAACTATGAGGTGAGTGCAAATGACTCATCCTCATAGTTTGAACAGCCGTGTGGCAATGAAACTGTCACATGTCGGCTCAATAGATCGGGAAGTGAGCGAGCACATACCGGCGCTCGCTCACTTCTCGATCATCTCCCTGCAGAGAGCCGTGACTTTTAGTCACAGCTCCCTGCAGGGATTCCCCCCCTCCCCGCTCCTCCAGTGCTGACTGGCGGAACGGGGGGGACACACAGCTGGCTCTGCCTCTAGATAGGTATAGCCCGCTGTCACTCACACAGCTGGGTGGATCTCGACAGTAATGCCGGGATCTGTCCCGGCTGCCTCAGTATACCGCGAGCTGTAGCTCACGGTATACTGAGCTTAGGGTGACGGGAGGACGCTAGTATATGTCCTCCCGTGACCCTTAAGAGAACTATGGGGAAAAACACTTACCCCATAGTTCTCTTTTAATGAATAGTCTTTGTGTGTGCTGTAAAGTAGCTATTGCTCCAAGCTCACTCCTGTGATAGACTACAACTTCAAAACAAATGAGTAAACTAAATGTGAGATTGTCGTCCATCACAGGAGCGAGCTTAGAGTGGTGGCTACTTTACAACACACACAGGGACCATGAGGAACAAAAGTAACCACCCTCCAGAAGGAAGGACAGTGTCAGCATGAATTCAGAGAGGATTTGAGGATCTACAGCTGAGTGATACACAAATAAGATACATTTAATAGTTAAAAATACATTCAAGTATCTTAAGATTTACCTACTGAGTTTAGTGTCACTTCAACTTTCACTCACAAGTCTCCTCTCCACCCTGACCCTGTGATTGGATAGTAAAACCAGTAGAGTAATGAGCTAATTTCTCTGTCACTCTGCTTTGTTTCTCGCCTCCTGTCAGCATGCTTCTTGCACTGCAGCAAACCTAATTAGTTCCTTTTTGCTGCTTCTGCCTCTTCTCTGAGCTCTGCTGTACCGGGACTGCAAGAGGCCGATACCAAGTCAAATGCAGGTACTTTCATTGAAAAAACAACAACATTTATTGATGTATTAGTGATTACAGAGCTACGTGTATAGAACATTGGGGCTTACATATCTGCCTGGAGTTCAGCTTTAAGAATACAATACAATAAGACCTGAATATTCTTAGTTGCTATGCTGATATTCTCAGCTGTCAAATGTACTCCTGTTGTAACGTAGTTAAGAGGAATCAAATCCTGTTCTCATCTCTGAACGCTATGAAACATAAACCCTCAGCGACTGAATTGCAAATATCTATTCAAAATAGTTGTAACAAGACAAAGTGCTCTTTAATAGTTAGATGAACAAGTCTCTCTCTTTCTCACAATAGGCTAATTATTCCCTATTTCAACAGGACTGTATAGATAATTATCCTCCCCATTGTTCAGAGTACTTTGGGCAGTGAGAATGGGCTGTCAGAGAGGACTGTGTAATCGCTAGATGAAATAATAGAAAGATGTGCAGCAACAAGACCATAGAAATGAGCATTGCTGCTAATATCACAATCCTAAAATCAGCCACTGGAAAATGTGCACATAGCATTTAGAAACCGCTTAAGTAAAAACCGTGTTCTGTTAAGTCGGAGGAAAACACGATCACATTCAAGTCAGCTTTATACACTGCAAGAATTCTAGCACAGCTATTGCTGATCCTTTTCTTCTCATAGTCAACAGACACCAAGGTAGACTATTCCCAGTGTACTTGTCGATATGGCTGACATAAGAGTAAACTTAATGTGTGTCACCAGTGTCACTATCACTAGCTCCAATACTGTAATAAGAAATAATGTGTCCCTAGTATCACTATCATCAGCCTCCATACTATAAAAAGAAATACTGCACCCCCAATATCACATTTATCATCCCAGTACTGCAATAGGAAATACTGCACCTCCAGTGTCACCATCATTACTCCCAATATTATAATAAGAAATACTGTGCCCCTAGTATCACCCCCAGTACTATAAAATGAAATACTGCACCCCAATATCACATCATCCCAGTACTGTAATAGGAAATGCTGCACTTCCAGTGTCACCATCATTACTCCCAATATTATAATAAGAAATACTGTGTCCTCATTGGGACTGTCATTGGTTCAAACACTGAAATAAGAAATACTGCATCCCCAGGATTACTCTCTCCAGTCCCAGTACTGTCATAAAGATACTGTACATCTAGCATTACTATCACCAGCCATAATGCTGTATTAAAAATACTGCACCCCTAGTATCACCATCACCCCCATACTGTAATAACAAATACTGTAACCCTAATATCACTACCACCACCTTACTATAATAAGAAATACTGCACCCCTACTATCACTATCCCCAAATCTGTAAGAAGAAATACTGCTTCTTCATTGTCACCATCATCAGCTTTAGTACCGTAATAAAAAAATACTTATTACTGCATTGGTAATCCAATGCAGACAGAATCCAGATGGGAACCTATCAGAGTAACTGGGAGTGAATCCTGAAGGCTGGATTTCTTAAATCAAATGTAAACATCCAAGGCAGGACTGAACCTGACTAGTGGCTTGAGTAACTTACAGAACTGACAATTATTTTACACCAGACATTCTGTATGTGAGAGACACAAAGTCTGCCAGGTAAGGGGAAGAATGCCTTGAAGTCTTAACTAGAAAGGAGCCTTCTGAGGATAAAAATGGACAATATCTGCCAAGTAGAATTCTACCCACTATGACAGGTGTCCCCTCATATTACTATACAGGATATGATCATCACACACAGTGACTCTGTTATTACTTACAAAGCTACAACACCACAAACCATTTCCCAAGTGACTAAACAACACTGTCCATACTGCAATGGTAGCCATCCCTACCTTTTCATCTTTCTTGCTTGCTGCTCTTCGGGCTGCCTTTTCCTTCAGTCGTCGTTCCTAAAGAAGAAATGGAATATGTTAGAGCTATAGTTATCGTGAGTGTATTGGGATTTGAGTCAGGAATGGTCAGAATAACAAACAAAGAAAATTCATTTAAAACCCAAACCAAGATAAGGATCTATTTTTTAAAAAGTTACAGTCAGTTGAGTTCAAAAAGATTTGAAAAAAAGATCTTTAACCTTGTGTTAAAGCATTTAAGCATTGTGAATGGAGCCTCTTGAGTGGTATAAACAGAACTTCACTTTTACTGTTGGAGGATTCTACCACTAAAAATAAATGTAACAGGAAAGCATAGTCACCACATCTCAGATCTGTCCCCTAACAGTATTTTGCATCAGGAACATAGCACACACTGACTAGTCAGTAGTGACCACCATATTTTTTCACATCATTGTCCATACCGCCATCACACTTTGTTCTCTCAACAGTGTCCACAACAATAAACACCATGTACACCCATTTTTTTTCATCTTTAGATAAAGGTTTTCTAAACCTCCAGTTCCATCCTCCATCACCTTCTGTGCTCTGTTTTTACTGTCGTGGTCTGCTCTTCTCTGGAACCCATTAACTGCAGCCACTTTCAGACAAAGTCACATAGAGCGCTATTCACAAAAAGGAGTTTGGAGAAGGCAGGAGAAGTAAACAATCTAGGCCAAAATAGCCGATTTGGAAAAATTCTCCAATTCAGCTCACTTTCCAGTTCAGATATATTGTCCTGGATTGTTCACTTCTCCTGCCTTCTACAAACTCTTCACCCTTTTGGGAATAACCCTGTTAGTGTTTCTCAACTGCAATCATTTCAGAACCCCAAAAAGGTAAAACATGTAAGTAGTGGCAGCTCTGTCCGAACCCAAGCATGCCCAGTAGCCAATGTTAGCATTGGAGATGAACAAGCACATTACAGTTTTGTTGTCCTGTTTTTAGTGACTGTTGTTAACTGGGGCCAAAGGCAATGGGCACCAGAAAAGAGTGGATCCAGACCATGACAGTTCTGAAGGTGATAGGGACTAGAGGTGAGAAGGTTCAAAGCAGGATCGCAGCACAGATGGGCTGCAGGTGATGCCAGAGGACGCTGGTCCATTAACGGATGGGGCATACACTAATAAAAGCAGATAAACCTTCAACTGAAAAAAAACAGAGATATCAAATGTATGATTACTGATTACCGAATGAACATATAAACAAAATAAGCAATTTGTCATTGATTAACAGCAAAAGTGACCAGGTCACAAAAAAATTGCTTTCCAGCTGTTGAACACCATCATTAGACAGTGATCAACTGGCACACAAATGCCACCTAAACACAACTTTGTCATATAAATCTTGATCCTTAGCAATTAGCAAAGAGAAGCAGATTGCAACATAGTGCCCAAGCTGTTTGTAGCTGTAACTTTGTAACAGGCCTGGGTTTTTTTGGGGGCTCCTGTGCCTTTAATTACACATAATTAAACACACTTAAAAGTCAACAATGATGAAGTGTAACACAACTGGTATCTCTGTGCATTTGTGAAGGTCACAGCCCTTCTTTATAAGTTATAAAACTATTAGAGTACAAAGGCAGAGTGCATGTGAGAGTGGAAGAGGAGTGTTGAGCAAGCTCCCTCTCACCCTCTCCTGCTCTCCAGCCATGTGCGCTTGGGATGATAAGGAAGTATCGTTTGGTGGAGCAGCAACAAAAGGCAATTTAAATTCTGCCGCAGTATGCAAGGAGAAATATAATGAGATATCCAATGATTTATTTCTTCAATTTGCAGTAAGTATGAGAAGGGAAACTGTCGCTACATTTTTTTGTAGCAATGTCTGAGCTTCACAAATGCAAATCTATTCGGCATTCGTGTGCTCACATAATTGTATTGTGTGTGATGAGGAGAGACTGCAGCACTCTACTGTAAGCTGCGGAAACCTACATACCCAGCACTGTGGGTATGTAGGTTTCTGGCAGACCGTTCCTGTATGACGGATACTACAGAGGCTATGCTTGATACATGGGAGGCACAGCATTCTAAATCACTAGTCAAAGAGTAATTCCATCCAAAGTATGATTTTCCATTCTGGGTGGAGTGAACCAAGTATCAATTCCTGCTATCTGTGGGACAAATGGGGAGATCTCCCCTACCCCAGCTGCTACAAACTTTAAAGGAGAACTATGGGGTCAGTGTTTTTCCCCATAGTTCTCCTAAGGGTCATGGGAGAACATATACTAGCGTCTTCCCGTGACCCAAAGCTCAGTATATCGCCAGCTACCGCTCGCGGTATACTGAGTCCGCCACAGCCGGGACGGATCCCGACATTACTGTCGAGATCCACCCAGCTGCATGATTGACAGCTGGCTCTGAGTCAGGATGTTAATGTTCAACATGTGCCATCTGAACAGCATTATGCCAACGTATGGCTGGGTGGATGATTTATAAATTGTTCCCCTAGTCTCTATTTTACAAAGAAACCTGTAAAACATTGTGCATCTATTAAACTTATTTTGCAAAGCATGCTGAATGTTCTTATGGTTGCTCCTTGCATCCTTGGTGACACCTTCTGCAAAACAGATTGGGCCAGAGGGGTCCCATTTGTGTTAAGCGGAAGGAAAGGTAAAGTGAGGAAAATAATTATTTGCCACACTGTATGTCCCTGGTGTCCCTTGCCAGTGTAATCGGGTCTATGTCAGCCAACATTTGTTGAAGGAGCTGGGCCGAATATTATCAGCCGAACAGTGACTGCAGCCAATCTGTTGCAGGTATTACGACAGCTGGCGGGTGCTGGCTGTCAGAATGCAACAGGCTAGCAGGGGAGATTCCTCCATCGAGTGTTCTTCCATCTACCAGTGCATTGCCAAGCCTAAAGCTTGGAGCCCACAATCTACCAGATGACTTTGGTCATTCTGAAATATTCTCATGTTATATTTCATAGTTATATTTAGCATTACAAATAATACAAAAACATATTTAGTGGTTAGCACTTCTGCCTTACATCACTGTGGGTCCCCATTTTGAACCCCAGCCAAGACACTACATGCATGGAGTTTGCATGTTCTTCCAGTGCTTGTGTGGGCTTCCTCATACACTCCAAAGACAGGTAGGATTGTTATAGGGCTCCTATATAAATTAACTGGCGCTATATGAATATCTATATTAAGTCAAAATAAAACAGTTTATGTTCACTTCAACTCTGGGACAGTAGAGAATCTTTTTGAAGTCAATAACATATTGATGCAAAAGGATCTTGCCATCTACCGGCCACAATTGGTATACATAAAATGTATCATGTAACATTTCATATTTAACTACAGTGCGGGGAATTTATCAAAAGATTGTTTAAGATGATTATTGAAATAAAACATAAAAAAACAATATACACCGAACAGTCATAACATTATGATCACTAGCCTAATATTAAATAGGTCCCCTTTTGCTTCCAAAACAGCTTTGACCCGTCAAGGCATGGACTCTGCTAGACCTCTGGCACCAAGCTGCAGATCCTTTAACCCCTTCATGACTGAGGCCCCTTTTTCCATTTTTGCACCCATGTTATATTCCACATTTTAGGCCTGAAAATGACGTAAAACCCCCCAACATTATATATTTTCTGAATGCCAAGACCCTATAGAATAAAAAGGTGGGGCATCCATGGATCAGACTTGTTTTTTCAGCACATCCCACAGATACTCAACTGGATTGAGATCTGGAGAATTTGGAGGCCAAGTCAACACCTCAAACTTATTGTTGTGTTCCTCAAACCATTCTTGAACTATTTTTGTAGTGTGGCAGGGCACATTACCCTGCTGAAAGAGGCTACTGCCATCAAGGAATACCGTTTCCATGAAGGGGTGTAGTTTGTCAGCAACATTGTTTAGGTAGGTGGTACGTGTCAAAGTAACATCCACATGAATGGAAGGTTTCCCAGCAAGATTTCCCAGCAGAACATTGCCCAAAGCATCACACTGCCTCCGCTGCCTTGCCTTCTTCCCATGCATCCTGGTGCCATCTCTTCCCCACACATGCACCCGGCCATGAACATGATGTAAAAGAAAACCTTCTTCCATTGCTCTGTGGTCCACTTCTGATGCTCAGGTGCCCATTATAGGTGCTTTTGGCAGTGGACACGGGTCAGCATCGGCACCCTGACCGGTCTGTGACTACGCAGCCCCATACGCAACAAATTGCGATGCACTGTGTGTTCAGACACCTTTTTATCAGAACCAACATGAACTTTTTCAGCAATCTGAGCTACAGTAGCTCTTCTATTGGACGGCCAGCCAGCTTTCGCTCCCCAAGTGCACCAATGAGCCTTGGACGTACATGACCCTGTCGCCGGTCCACCAGTTTTCCTTCCTTATACCACTTTTTGTAGGTCCTGACCACTGCAGACCAGGAACATCCCACAAGAGCTGCGGTTTTGGTGTTACTCAGTCATCTAGCCATCACAATTTGGCACTTGTCAAATTCACTCAAATTCTTACGCTAGCCTGTTTTTTCTGCTTCCAACACAAACTTCATGGACAGAAGGTTCACTTGCTGTCTAATACATCCTACCCACTTTTAGGTGCCATTGTAACCAGATAATCAATGGTATTCCCTTCACTTCTCAGAGGTCATAATGTTTTGGCTGATTGGTGTATATTCACTTTATGTCTGGGACAGTACAGAATCTTTAGGGAGTCAATGACACTGTAACATGGCTGTTAGGGGCCAAAGCTGGTCTTCTCCCAAAATGCAAGGAGACTTCCTTTTCTCTGCGGTGTGTAATCTTGTGTTTTCAGTCATTGTGGTGTCATAGAAGGGGCGGACACAGACACAATATTTTTCAGGCTACTAAGCTCTTCCTCTGGCTAGGAAAGATATCTTCTACACCTCATTTTAAAACATCTTTCTGCCTTTCTATTGGACCAGGGTTCATCTTTAAGTATAAAGGGGAAAAGTGATGCGATGTAACGCCAGGCAGCATTTAATTTACAGGAAATTGAATCTTACCTAGTAACACCAATAAAGCGATGTGCTTCAGTGAACACAGATCAGATTAGCTTTTCATGTTATGCACTAACAAGTAAATATGCGCACATTCTGTTTAATATTCACAACTGGAAAGTAATGATGTGAACTGTAAACCTAGCAGGGTGACGATTTTGGTCGTCATTTTTATACTGCACCAATTTCTTGTTTATGACTCTTCCATAAAAGGTGTGCAGACGGCACATCTCCATCTGTAATGCCTGATTTTTGTAATGGTGGATTACTAATAAAAAGCAAAACTCTCAATGCTGGCAGAAAGCTCATAATACTGAAATAGACGCCGACTAAAGCCAAAATCTTCTAAATAGCCACAAACTACTGTGCATTATCTGCAATAATAGCAGGCAGCAACAAGAAATTACAGGTTTTCTACTTTTCAACAAACCACACACAACCCACTCCTGTGACCGGCAGATACTGCTCAGTACCCATCCCTGTGACTGGAAGATGCGGCAGAGAACCCACCACTGTGACCGGCAGATACTGCTCAGTACCCATCCCTATGACTGGAAGATGCTGCAGAGAGCCCATTCCTGTGACCAGCAGATACTGCTCAGTACCCATCCCTGTCACTGGAAGATGCTGCAGAGAACCCACTCCTTTGATCGGAAGATGCTGCTCAGTACCCACCCTTGTGACTGGAAGATGCTGCAGAGTACCCACTCCTGTGACCGACAGATACTGCTCAGATCCCATCCCTGGAATGGGAAAATGCTGTTCAGAACACTACAACTGTGCCTAGAAGGTGCTGCCAAGAACCCACCCCTGACTCTCAGATTATGCTCAGAACTAGGGATGAGATTCGCGGTCCCAGCTAAATTTATGTGCAGATTCACCTGGGAGAACTTTCTTAAAACCATAATGCACTGCATAGTCTATGAACTATTAACAGCTAGTTCAGAAGGGCCAACAAGGAGGCTTTTGAATAAGCTAACCACCTCACTATAAAAGGTAGAAGGGCACAGGGCTGCCATAGGGTGAATGTATTGGAATCAGCTATAGGGAAAGGATAGGGAAAGCTGAAAAGCTACATAGGGAGAGATTAAGATCAGTTAGGAATTCGAATTGCTAGCTCTTGGGGCAATCAACTCCTTTGCTGCTATTTTTCTTATTGTTTTTTTTGCCTTTAATTATATTTAGGGGTGGATTTGAGATGAGTGGTTAATTTTAACTGCTGTCCGGGCTGTAGCAAATTACATATTTGGGGGCTGGGTGCTCAAAGTTAATTATGTTCACAGCACACTGCGTCGTTTGGAGAAAATAAGAAAATCCAAATGCAAGAATACTTTATAACTAAATCCCCTCAAATTATATTACATCCACTGCAACTTTCCTGCCACCCCACAGGGATGCATCTGTACAAAAAAAACAACTGCTGACGTGTTCTTGCCTTATTCAGCTTTAGTCAAAGCTGTGATTAAGGCTGAGTAAGGTACAAACGCATTTGGAATAAAACTTGATTTTCTTTGGAAGAGCACTGTGTGCGGGTTTTGCAGTATCTAAGATGATCACTCCGGAAGAGGGTTAAGCGTGCACCAAATGTGAATTACAAGGATGCATGACAGGGGTGTTCCAAGCATTGTGTTTCTAGTCTCCATGCTGTTTCAAATTGTCCTGCTGCTGGCCAACCGTACACTGCCATGTCATCTGTAGTCTCTCAATTTTTGTAATAACCTACCTGTCTTTACCTCTAGTATATTTCAGTCAATTCTCCCTCCTTAAAAATATCTTCTGCTGGCTATACATACACTTCTGTATCATTTGCAGTCTCTTAACTGTATGAGACTTCGATAGAATTGGCCAGTGGCAGAACAGTTTTGCATCACTGAAAACAGGAAAAGCCTGCTGTTGCATATATTTAGGATTATTTAGGATAATGGGGGTTTTCCTAATTACATTATTTGTTGACGTTTGTGCATACTGGGATTTAGTTGTAAATCATTCTGTGCTGTGTGTGAAAGCTAGATGGGGTAATGACTACACAAAAGCAGTGAGTCAAACACACAAGCAGGAAATAAGCTTTCCAGGGGCATTCTTATTGGCATTCACTACAGCATACAGAATGATCCCAGGCTGCCATATTTTCTAAAGAAGAAAGTTTTTGGCAGATTTTGTAAAACAAAATGTTTGCCCTTACTGTAAAAACTTTCTTGGGTATAGGATTCAGAGACAATTGGGTCAAACTGCTGGCTACAGGCGGATTTGGACATTGGCAAACAAAAACCAGTAACCAGACACATATAACCACTCCCACACCCAGCAGTCCTCTGTTTTGTAGCAAAGTAATACCAGAGCAAGGTCATAGACATAGATGGTTGGAACCCTCTCAATGAACTCCAGGAAATGGATTTTACAGCAAGTACAAAACCCCCAATTTTCTTTCTCCTTCACGGAGGGACAGAGGGTCCAACCAAGTGGTGGCAAACAACAATAGAACACGAACATGCCCACATAACAGAATTGCCGTCTGAAGAACTGTGCTCCCAATGTGACATATATTGGGGCCTGAACATCCCCCTGGTAAAAGTGTGTGTGTGTGTGTGAGAGTGTGTGTGTGTGAGAGTGTGTGTGTGTGTGAGAGTGTGTGTGTGTGTGTGTGTGTGTGAGAGAGTGTGTGTGAGAGTGTGTGTGAGAGTGTGTGTATGTGTGTGAGAGTGTGTGTATGTGTGTGTGAGAGTGTGTGTATGTGTGTGAGAGAGAGTGTGTGTGTGTGAGTGTGTGTGTGAGAGAGAGAGAGTGTGTGAGAGAGAGTGTGTGTGAGAGTGTGTGTGTGAGAGTGTGTGTGAGAGAGTGTGTGTGAGAGAGTGTGTGTGAGAGAGTGTGTGTGAGAGAGTGTGTGTACAGAAGACTAGGTGGCAGCCTGGGAAACAGTTGCTTGATGCTGAGAAGTCCAAGAATCAATCACAGACCTAGAAGAATGCTCCATGACAGGAAAGGTTGGAACCCAATTCTTAAGGACCATAATATTGGTTGATGATCTGTCTGAGCCACCTAGAAAGGATGGAGCAAAAAGCTGATTCCCACTGCAGGATCCATCAGGGATGACAAAGTGTCATTCTTTCTAAAGGAAGCAATGTCTGCGGGAAGACACACACAGCACACATTACATCCAGACAATGAAGGGAGAACGCTTTCTGATGCATTGGAGTTGTACAGAAGGGCAGAAGAACGATGTCCTCGTTGAGCTAAAAAGCCAAAACCACGTTATAAAGTAAGGAGGCTCTAGGCCTCAACATCATCTTGTCTTTATGTAAAACCAAAAATGATTCTTTAGAGGACAAATCCACTAGCTCAGACACATGCCTCGCAGAGATGACGACAAGCAAATAAACCTTAAGAGGGGAAGGGGAATATTCCTGATAGGTTCAAAAAGCATGTTTTGAAGTGCCGAGAGAACCAAATTCAGATCCTATGAAGACACAAGTGTATGCACAAGGGGAAATAATCAAAGAATAAAAGGGCTAGCAGTCTCTGGAACAAGATCGCAAATGTCAGGATTTTGACCCCGATAGTATTTAGGGTCTGACTGCAAAAAGGTGAGGATTCGTACCATGGAGGATTTCCTGCAGTGAAAGCCTCTTTCCTCACACCAAGTGAAATATGCCTTCCATATTGGTGCAATAGTAGACCTGTAGAGAAGTAGGCTTCCTGACTTATTACATCATGGGAATCACTGATTCAGAGATATGCCTGTCCCTCAAGACTGGGGCTTCAAGAGCCATGCCTTTAAATCCAGCGACTGTGAAGCAGGATGATAAACATCGTCCTGGAGAAATAAAGTCCTGATGATCCAGAAGAGCTCACAGAGCATTTGCTGGTAGTCTGATCAGGTTGAAATACAACACCTACCTGGGCCAATGCAGAGCTATGAGGATCATTAGGATGCCCAGAGCCTTAAAAACAGCTTAGGAAGAAGTTTTTGGAAAGGAAAGGTGCAGATCATGCTGTACTGGTCCCACAGAGCCAAAAGTACAACCACTGCTTCTGCCAGAGAATCTCTGTATCTGGAGACAAAGCTGTCCAGTTTGTTGCTGAACCTGGACGCTAGGAGGTCCACAAACACATCCACATACCCTGGGAGCATAGCTAGTCAAGGACAGTGGCCAGAGCCATGAGGAACAGAGCCTCAGAGGTTAAGAGGCTAGGGCAAATGGCAGGGCCACAAACTGGACGTGCTGGGGACCCACAGCAATGCAAAGGAAGCATTAATGCACTGGACAAAAGGAGACATGCCATTTATGTGACCTTAATGTCCACAGAGGCAAGACTGGATAGTTGCATATGGAATGTTTGGACCTGAATGAAGACATTTAGGGCTTTGAAATACGAAATACGGCAGTCTTGGTTTGGGGACTGTGTTGGAGTAGAATCCTTCGGAAAAAGTATTTAAAATTGCTGCTCAACTTTTTTAGATGCCCTTTTCTTGAAACTATAGGACTGAAAAATCCTACTTAGTTCTTACTGTTTAAGAGGGCTGAGGGAGATTTGTTGCCCATTATTAACCCTGTCTGTACTGTGCTGGCAGATTTCATCATAACTAGTAAACTAGATAAACAGGAATTTTTTCAACTAACAACATTTTCAAAGTGATATTAAAGTCAATTTTTTTTTAAGCTATTCCAAATACTGATTAAATCACAATGGATGCTGCTCCTTGACGTTTGAAAGTTTTCATTTCCTGCAGAATCAGTTGGCCCTGATTTAGGGTGTCTCCTTTCCCTTGCAGGGTCCTATGGAGCCACCCTTGTGTGTGCGTTAGTAAGCCGTGTGTGTCGCCACAAACACACAGAAATCAAGGCAAGCCATCACCTCCTCCCTGTTCCCCTGCGCCTCATTCCTCTTTTCTCCAAGCTAGTAGATGGAGGGCTGTGGGAGACTGTGTTCTCTCGTGATCTTGTTGATCTTCCTGGACAGGAAATTCAGGGAAGCTGAGCTGAGAGAGTTGGAGCCTTCTGTTTGGAAACATGATGACTAAGTGCTTGGGCAAAAATGTAAAGAAATACTTTAAGCAATGCATATTTGTTTAATCTAGACTTAATATTAAAAAAAGGTATTGCATGTTAATGAACTTTTTTTTAAATGAATGAATAGGAAGTGATCCACATTGTGGATATAGTAAACACACTATGTCCACAAGTTATGAATGAATAGAAACACACAGTATAGAGGACTCCTGCTGCAGAAAGAGAGATTGTGTCCTCAATCTCTTTTTCTATTTTAAAAGGGAAATATCAGGAGTCCGTTTAGACCCCTAAAATTTCCCCGAAGCCCCTAACAAAGTATATAT
>NW_017306497.1:1046559-1060068 GCF_000935625.1 Nanorana parkeri
CTCATATGAAATAATAATAAAAAGAATAGCTATGTATAGCCCCCACCAAAGCAATTATTTCATTTACCACTGTAAACTGGAGCGAACCATTATCCTTAACAGCATGCAATAAAAGAAGTAATTTGCTTATTTATATCACAGCGGTTAGCGCCATAAGTCATCAATTATAAAACATGAGAAAACTAATGTAACGGGTACATTATTCTTTCTTGTTAACAAGGAATCCATATTTCATCAGACCTTTCATAAAACATACTATAGTTTATAAGCTTTAGCTGGAGTAGAGAAAATACATAACTCAGCACAGCTACAGATGGTTGCCAAGGATCTTAACATGTAACTCGCTGACACTTGAGGGACATATAACAGCACAGCAGTCGAAGAATGGCACATAAGTCGTGTAGATTTAATCTACTGGCAACTTTATACACCCATGAAAGAGAAATCATGCTCTATAAGCAATAAAAGCAATTACTATTTATATGAAGAAACAACAAGGAGCAAGGCGTGTAGGCACGGCCTACAGCATACAGGAGTGACGCACGTGTAAACCTACTGTGTAAAGAAATGGCAGAGATGGCAATATGAAAGTGCTAGATGATTAACTACTGTGGATTTCTGCTTTACAACACTTCCTCTTTAGACCCGATTAAATCAAGGTAGGCCTATCAGTAACCCTTCTGTGACTGGAGGTCATCAATGCCTAGATGCTCAGGAAAAAAATAAATATGCTTCGGGTTACTTGACCATGTCCATGACCCTACAACTAATGTTCCTACCTAAAAATGATTACACAGCTATTTTGTGCCTTTTTTTAATAAATGCCCTGCTCATAATTTTAGGATAAGCTGACAAATTAGCAAACATTTAAAAAAACATATTTAAATTTGTTATTTCTATTTTAAATGAATTATGGTCTCTTTTTTTTTTTTTTTACATAGGTTGCCTTTGACTTTAAGAGCCAGAGTCTGCCAACTTCTTCTGTCAAATTACTTTATGAGGCACAATGACAGCTCAACAAGCCAGTATGTTTGTAAACAATGCTATGTGATCACTACAGTCATATGTTCAGAAGACATGCCAGCCAAGTCACAGACCTGGGGGTCAGCACAGGTGCCAGTTACTTGTTCTGTTTGAGGATGTTTATTAACATATTCTAATCAAGCTTAATCATGCTGAGGAATGTTAAAGGGATTGTGGGTGGGTAGAGATTAAAGAGCAAAGTTACAATGACTCAACAGGGCTCATGTCCACATTGCCGAATCACATTTTGTTGGGAGTACCCATTTCTTGCCCTGAATAAATAGATGTTATCAGGGTCCCTTCAGTCTATGTAAGGATATTATGGTTTCCGCTTACCAAGGGCATGGCTGGTATTTCTTGCCGATAGAGACTACAGAAAATCTTCTGTTTGCTATCCCAAGCTTCCACTTCTGTTAGCATGAACCCCATTGTCTTGTGGTGACATAGAGGTTAGCGGGAACAACAACAGCACTTGGCGGTAGGACAAACTATCTGACAAATCCGAGACAGCAACAGCTCTGTATAGTGACACTAAATTCAGGAGTTAAATCTTAAAAATGCATTCAAGTACCTTAACTATTGACAGAAATGTATCTTATTTGTGTATCACTCGGCTGCAGATCCTCAAATCATCTCTGAATTGGTGCCGACACTGTCCTTCCTTCTGGAGGGTGGCTACTTTTGTCCCCCATGGTCCCTGTGTGTGTTGTAAAGTAGCCAGCGTTCCAAGCTCGTTCCCATGATGGACTACAGTCTCATGTTTACTTTACTAATTTGTATTGAGATTGTAGTCCATCATGGGAGAGAGCTTGGAGCGGTGACTACTTTACAACACACACAGGGACCATGCAGACCAAAAGTAGCCAGAAGGTAGGACAGGGTTAGCACTTATTCAAAAATGATTTGAGGATTTACAGCCGAGTGATACACAAATAAGACACATTTTATTAATAATTAGGGTACTTGAATGCATTTTTAAGATTTAACTGTCACTTTAAAAAAGCAAAAGTTCAACATACCGTCAGCCAGATAGGTCAGTATTTCTTTTCTTGTTTTACATGGGGGTTGTAAGTTGCACTACGTTTTCCCAAATGGTGGCAGGGTTGCTTTAAAAGAGAACTATGGGTTATGTGTTTTTCCCCATAGTTCTCTTTAGGGTCACGCGAGGTCATATACCAACGTCCTCCCGTGACCCAAAGTCAAGTATATCGCGGGCTATTGCCTGCAATATACTGTGAGCGTTGCAGCCGGGACGGATCCCGACATTACTGTCAAGATCCACCCAGCTGCGTGAGCTCTAGAGCCAGCTGTGCCTGCCCCTCCTTCGTCCATTCCTCCACTCAGCACTGGAGGATCGGAGAGAGGAGAGGGAGGAATCCCTGTGGGGAGCTGTGACTGACAGTCACCGCTCACTGCAGAGAGACGATTGAGAAGTGAGCAGATCGGCTGCATGTTTCTGCTCACTTCCCGATCGATAGAGCCGACCTGTGACAGCTTATTTGTCACAGGTCAGCTCTAACTATGAGGATGAGTAGAAATCACTCACTCCATAGATCTCCTTTAAGTAGTGCCAGATGTGGATAAGAACCATGGTGTTTGTGTCTCCTAAAAACAAGTCAGCGATGCCAATATGTCTTTAAATTAGGTAGACTCCAATCGTTCATACTGTTTAAAATCTAAGTATTTTTATAGCGTTCCTGTCACAAGCAGGTTGCACAGCAGTCCAGTGAGATATTTTGAAAGTGCAGACACTCCTTGCTGACATGCGTTGAAACACTAAATCAAATAAGTAATTAAAACACAACAGATTAAACTGAAATCGCACTTCACACTCATTAGTAGCCAAGCTCGCTGCATCCTGCTTGCAAATACCCAGGAACATGCAACACCTCCTGTACAAAGGAGCTAAATATAAACCCATTGATGAAAGAGTTGCTTTAATTCGAGAACCAATTAAACCTTACAAAAAATCATTACAAATGTTAGCCAATTAAAAAAAATAACTGTTTATGATTTGATTCTATCTTTAGTACACAGATTAGAAGAATCATTACAAGTGAAGATTCAATGTTGGTTCCATATACAAGCTGACAATTACATCTGGAACATCTGTTATGGTGTGAAGTGGAAAGCCAACTAGTCATGTGAAATAAGGATGACAAGATGGAGTAACAATTGTTCCAGTGCAGTGTATCATAGAATAGAAAAAAATATATTATACTTATTAAAAGTATTACTGTTATAGACGAGCCCCTAGAACCCCGAGCAGTGCCCCGTTTTCCCCCCAATTTTCCTCTATCTCCAGCACACAAGGCTCAATACCTTGGTATTAAATAATGGGCTATTGTCTCCTCCCCTCCTGTTCCTCTTTGCTTTAAGAATGAGAACTCGATTACATGTATGTGTGAGCCTTGGTTTTGAATCTAAAGACAGGCAAACCAATACAGAACTCCAGCAAAAAAAAAGATAAAATGTATAGCTCATTAAAAGAAAATAACCAAACCAGCTTTTGCAGCAATATTCACCTTCAATCTCAAGATTTTCTCTGCTGTAAATGTTTTTCCTTTTACTAGAACTCCTCAACCTGATGGCCAGTATAATTCAACCAACTACCTCTGAGCTCAAGTTGTCCTGGACTAGCCCCAGCCTGCGACTGTACAGTGAAAGGGGCAGCAGCACAGTGATGAGCTCATCTCTCTGCCACACCGCTCTCTCCTCCTATGAGTATGCTTCTTGTCAGTATATGAACTGATTGGCTCCTTGTACTGCTACCTCTGTTCACGCTGTAGCTTTGCTACACTGGGACTGCAAGAGGCTGATACCAGGTCACATTCAGGTACTTGTATTGCTTCCTGTAGAGAAGCCAGAGCAAGGGCTCCAGTATGGGCGCCTGTGCATGCGCATGGTTCAGCTCATGCAGTTGTGTCTACCCGCGCACATTTGCACATGCACTTGACCGTGAAGGCACAGGCATGCGCACCCACGTACTGTGAATTCTGGCACCTTACGGGCTATTTAAGCTGTGACCTTCTGTCCTCTGGTGCCGCGTGATAAACAGTCTTCCAGTGTTCCTGAGATTCTGTTTCCTGATTGTTCATCTGATTCTGACCTGGCTCATTGGACCTCCCACCTGCTCTCCGTGTTCCTGAGAACTTGGCTTATTCCTTGACTAGCGCTTCTGTCTGCTGCATTGTACCTTGCTACCCGCACATTACCGACCCTGGCCTGTAACTGACTATGTTCCTGTCGCCTTGTAATGCTCTGCCCACCCGTTGATGACGCGGCTAAATCTGACTGCATCTCTTCTGTTAATCGGCCTCCGGTGCATTCTATGCAAATGCCTGCTTCCTACCCAGGGCTAGGCAACAACACTGAGGCTGACCCTTCCTGCCACGGTGACATTTTCCAGCACTCGTGCCTCTCTGTGTCCCTGCGCACATGTTCCGCTATCCAGGGGCTATGGGACTGGAGCTGCAAAAGAGGTCGCCCTCATCAATTTAGACTCCACCAAGTACGTGAAACTTCCATTTAATGATACATTAATGATAAGAGAGCTGCATTAATCAGTGTCTTTTCAAGCTGCCTAAAGTTTAGCTTTACAGTCGAATCCAAGCTTCTTTACTTATTACTGCAATGCACTTTGGTTGCATTTACAATAAATATGCTCATGTTTTGCTTATTTTTACTTATTTATTTTACATATTATGTGCTGCATCAAGGGATAAATGTTTTACGTATTATGTGCTGCATCAAGGGATAAATGTTTTACATATTATGTGCTGCATCAACATGTTGAACTGGCAACAATTTGGAGAGTCATACCACAGTTCTTACCCACAATGCACTTGGCAGACATCCCCCAACACAATGCCCCAATCAGCAACACTAATGCACCCTGAGCACCCCCCAGTTTCCTTCTCTGGAACACAGAGACCTAGGGGATACACGTCAGAAAGCCATCAACAACACAAACCTGGCATAGGACTTCACTCTATCCAGATCTAAATATTTTTTGAATGAAGTCCTTCTTTAGGGCAGGTTCACACCATTTTTCGGACCAGATCTGGTCCAGAAAATGATGTGAACCTGCCTGCAGTTCCAGTGCATTCCAGACCAGACAAAATGAGAAATGCAGTATTTTTCTGGTCTGGTCTGGAATGGACTGCGCTGTTGTGAATAGAGGCCAGAAATAGCATAGGGATGCATTCGGGTCCGGAAACAATCTGGTCTGGTGATGTTCTGGAGGTGGTGTGAATGGGCCCTTAGCCTGGCGTCATGCTTTAAATCCTTACACAAAGTTAAATGGTGGATTTAAGCAATGATGAAACAGAAATAGACAAGACATTATTTAGCATCAGATTAAAGATACTGCGCGGTAACAATATCCTGTGAGTGAGCCGCAATAAACTGCAATTTTGTAGAAGTTAGGATTTAGGGCACAATAAATTAATGTTTTCATTTGTGCTTTGTTCATTATTCTCTTCCAAAGATTCAACCTTTTTCCCCATCAGTGAGCAGCTATACTTATTAAAAAGAATAAATGAATACATTAATTATGTATTCATTAATATAACCCGCAGCTTAAGCAAAAATTTGCAGAACTATGGAATGCCGCTAAAATGCAGAACTCTGGGTATCAATGCCCCAAAGATGAATATATTTCCAGTTCACAGATACTGCACTGCAACAACATTCCGACCTGGCTGATCACCCAAGAGGAGCGAAGCACACAGCGGACTGCAATGTGGATGTTTTCTGCATGGATTGACATTTAGTTAATCCTTTCCAGCTTACTCTTTATATACCAATACTATCATTTAATCTACACTAAGAAAAATGCTCGTGAAGCACTAAAAAAAGGCGAGATTTATTTTCAAGTGACCTGTAAAAAGAAACCTATCATGAAGGAATTCTGTAGCCTGCCACTGCTGACTTTCTTGAGAAATGCTATTAATTTGGCTGCCTCAGACTTCAACACTTTCCAAATCACTGACTAGGATGAAGTGACTCTGGATAAGCACTTTACAAATCAGCTCTGCCGATGAACATCTAGCATTTTTATAAAATAAGCAATGGTGGTTCTCCAATCTCTCTCATAACGGGCTTAATTTAAACTGACCCTAAACTCAGGTGCATTCATTTACCTTAACTATTAACTAAACTGGACCTTATTTCTGCATCACTCACCTGTGGATCCTCAAATCATCTCTGAATTGGTGCCGACTCTGTCTTTCCTTCTGGAGGGTGGCTACTTTTCTTCACCATGATCCCTGTGTGTGTTGTAAAGTAGTCACTGCTCCAAGCTTGCCCCCATGGACTACAATCTCATGTTTAGTTTAATATTTGTAGTGAGATTGTAGTCCATCACAGGAGAGAGCTTGGAGCGGTGACTACTTTACATCACACACAGGGACCATGGGGAACAAAAGTAGCCACCCTCCAGAAGGAAGGACAGTATCCCCACCAATTCAGAGATGATTTGAGGATCTACAGCTAAATGATACACAAATAAGACACATTTATGTTCATAGTTAAGGTACTTGAATGCATTTTTAAGATTTAACTCCTGAGTTTAGTGTCATGATAAAAGTTAAAAGTATACAAATACATAGGGGTCTATTTATAAAAAATGTGTAAAGCTATTTGTCCAGCAAAACCTCAGCTACTTTCACAAGTAAATCAGCTGTTGTGAGAAATGGGGCAAAAATGAATGTTGTTCATGTAATTTCTCTTCTGGTCAGATGTTCAATAGGTTCATTCATCAAGAACAGAGTAAATGGGAAAGCAATATTGCCACTAGATGGAGCGGAGAATGGTAGGAAATAAATTCATGTTAACAAGATACAATTCAGGAGAACACTGAAGAGATGAGCATAGAAATGTAACCATGGCTTTCCCCAAGTATCAACCTTTAATTTTTTAAGTTATTCCCTCTTTAAATGTTAACAACGTATCTCCCAACATGTATTTATTTCTTATGATCCTCAGCTCCATCTAGTGACCAAACTGCAATATTTCCCCATGCACTCTGTCATTAATGAATGCATCTATTGAGGAACATTCAACCAGAAGGGAAATTTCACTAAGCACGTTTGTTTGTGCCCCATTCTCACACCAGCTAATTAACCTGATAATGTCCATCCAGTATTGCTGGAGAAATAGCTATGCACTGTTTTTAGTAAAAAGACTCCATAGTGACCAACACCAAACTCTTCTTCGCAATAATGAGCCGTCAAGTTTATATTTCACTTCTGCTTGCTGCTTTTGGTCCTGACTAGCCAATCAACTAAAACAAATCTAAACACACCAAAGTGCACTGGCCTCATGAAGTATAGAGAGAAAAGTGAGAAGATACAACAGATTCTCAGCTCCTAATTAGGAAGCTCTGCAGTCCCATGGATGATATAACAGATAATCCAGTCAAACAACACTCTGGCACAATGTCATTTTGTAGCTGTAGCCACCCCCTATGCTGTGTGCCAATACAAGACTGTACCTCTTCTTCACAGGCATGAAATTCTATCAAGGTCGTTGCTGGGATTTTTCATTCATCTATATGTAATATCTTTTCTATACATGCTTCACAAGGCCGGTGCACTTTGGTGTGTTTGTACTGGTGAATTAACTAACCTGGCAAAATTACAATCAGCTCTGCCGATGAACATCTAGCATTTTTATAAAATAAGCAATGGTGGTTCTCCAATCTCTCTCATAACGGGCTTAATTTAAACTGACCCTAAACTCAGGTGCATTCATTTACCTTAACTATTAACTAAACTGGACCTTATTTCTGCATCACTCACCTGTGGATCCTCAAATCATCTCTGAATTGGTGCCGACTCTGTCTTTCCTTCTGGAGGGTGGCTACTTTTCTTCACCATGATCCCTGTGTGTGTTGTAAAGTAGTCACTGCTCCAAGCTTGCCCCCATGGACTACAATCTCATGTTTAGTTTAATATTTGTAGTGAGATTGTAGTCCATCACAGGAGAGAGCTTGGAGCGGTGACTACTTTACATCACACACAGGGACCATGGGGAACAAAAGTAGCCACCCTCCAGAAGGAAGGACAGTATCCCCACCAATTCAGAGATGATTTGAGGATCTACAGCTAAATGATACACAAATAAGACACATTTATGTTCATAGTTAAGGTACTTGAATGCATTTTTAAGATTTAACTCCTGAGTTTAGTGTCATGATAAAAGTTAAAAGTATACAAATACATAGGGGTCTATTTATAAAAAATGTGTAAAGCTATTTGTCCAGCAAAACCTCAGCTACTTTCACAAGTAAATCAGCTGTTGTGAGAAATGGGGCAAAAATGAATGTTGTTCATGTAATTTCTCTTCTGGTCAGATGTTCAATAGGTTCATTCATCAAGAACAGAGTAAATGGGAAAGCAATATTGCCACTAGATGGAGCGGAGAATGGTAGGAAATAAATTCATGTTAACAAGATACAATTCAGGAGAACACTGAAGAGATGAGCATAGAAATGTAACCATGGCTTTCCCCAAGTATCAACCTTTAATTTTTTAAGTTATTCCCTCTTTAAATGTTAACAACGTATCTCCCAACATGTATTTATTTCTTATGATCCTCAGCTCCATCTAGTGACCAAACTGCAATATTTCCCCATGCACTCTGTCATTAATGAATGCATCTATTGAGGAACATTCAACCAGAAGGGAAATTTCACTAAGCACGTTTGTTTGTGCCCCATTCTCACACCAGCTAATTAACCTGATAATGTCCATCCAGTATTGCTGGAGAAATAGCTATGCACTGTTTTTAGTAAAAAGACTCCATAGTGACCAACACCAAACTCTTCTTCGCAATAATGAGCCGTCAAGTTTATATTTCACTTCTGCTTGCTGCTTTTGGTCCTGACTAGCCAATCAACTAAAACAAATCTAAACACACCAAAGTGCACTGGCCTCATGAAGTATAGAGAGAAAAGTGAGAAGATACAACAGATTCTCAGCTCCTAATTAGGAAGCTCTGCAGTCCCATGGATGATATAACAGATAATCCAGTCAAACAACACTCTGGCACAATGTCATTTTGTAGCTGTAGCCACCCCCTATGCTGTGTGCCAATACAAGACTGTACCTCTTCTTCACAGGCATGAAATTCTATCAAGGTCGTTGCTGGGATTTTTCATTCATCTATATGTAATATCTTTTCTATACATGCTTCACAAGGCCGGTGCACTTTGGTGTGTTTGTACTGGTGAATTAACTAACCTGGCAAAATTACTACTTCACCAATAGAAGCTGCCACCTACACCCATCTTACTGCTACCCTCCAACCACAGGATTTGGAGTTAGACCCTCCTGCCTGAGTACAGTGTGTCAATATCTGATTTGGGTTACTAGACTCTGCACTGTTATAGATTCTGCCACTGCCAGTGTACTTTATAAAAATTTCCTTATAAAAAAGGAACTACTCTCACCTGGTCTTCTTGGCCTTATTGCCGAAACACTGTTTTGTGGTCATTTTTATGATTCCCCTTCTAACTGATGGGGCTTTTGCTCTATGTTTTGAAGAGGGGAGGGGGGTTCTCTTTTTCTTTTCTTCCTCTTTCTTCTTTTCTATAACGTTCTTCATATCACCTCTAACACTGTTTATTTCCTATTGCCTAAGCATTGCTTTCAGCATGCACTGGGTATAACAAATAGATACTGCTATGCTTAAATTCGGGTCTCACTTCAATGTGCTACTGCCATAACTATTTCATTCTTACTGTTCGGACTATTCCATTTATTTTTGATACCTCATTGTTCTACTATATCATGTCTACAGGTATGCTACCTCTTTCTCCTGTATCTTATATTTTGAGATTGAGATTTTTCATATGTATCTGTAACTTACAATTGGCTTTATAATTCCTGTTGTAATTTTTCTTGATCCTTCGTTAATAAAAAAAGAGATTAAACATAAAAAGCGACTACAGTAAAAAAAAAGTCCAGCCAAGCATCGCTTGTCACTACAGTAAAAAGAATCCAGCCAAATACAGCTTGTGGTGCTGAAAATTCCATTAATTAGACTTGCACAGCTTGGTCCGCCCACAAACGTGTTTCGCCCTATCCAGGGCTTAGTCGTAGAGCAGGCGGGACTGAGCCAAGCTGTGGAAGTTTGAATAAAGGAATTTTGTCAGCATGACCAGCGGTGTGCCTCTGGATTCTTTTTACTGTGGAGGTGTGTACATTAGAGTGTGGACGAGCTCAGCCAGCAGGCACCCATTTTTGGCTCCCTGAGGGAGTACCCATTACACCCTGCGCAAAATTCCAATCTTTACGTCACTTCCTGCAAAAAGAAAAGAGTAAAAATAGAGAGACACATACCCTATGTTTTTCCTTGATCTTCTGTCTGTACGCTTCTTTGTCAAACTTATCTTCTTCTGTCAGCCGTTGCCTTGCCTTTTCCAGGTTGATGCCATTATCTAAATCTTCCTCATTCTCCACATCTTTGACTACAGTTTTCTGTACCTGAGGCCACTGCTGGACTGCCTGCGTCACACAAAAAACAGTAAAGAATTGGATTTCAGTTTGCACATACACAGGACTTTTACATTTCTGCATACAATGTAGAACTCGCATTATCCACAGAACAGAAACAGGTGCCAGGGAGTGCATATTATATGCTGCTGACTGGTCACCTTTGAGCTCTGGATAGTCCTCCAGATTAAGGTTTGAACAAAGAACTTCAAATACAAAACACAAATTACAGAGGTGACTTTGAATTACTCAGTTTTCATATAGGCTGAACAAATAGAAAGTGAATTCTTTTTGTAAGTAAATGTAAAACAAGTTTAACTAATAATTGAAAGATGATTTTAAATCAGCGTGCAGACACGATATGCCAAGCCTCCGTTAAAATGTGGTTTAACATCCTCTGGGCTGGTGACTTCATAGACCAGAAGGGTCCACCATTCAGGGATTTGTATGGGATTACATTTTAACTCCCTGGACAAGTACTTATGTTTATGGTCATGAGGATAAGAGTGCCCATCTTTACAGATGGATTCAAATGAAGTTACATGATTTGAAGTATTTCCACCTTCACAGCCAAATATGTATAACACCTATTTTATATGTGTTACATGTTTCTCATTCACATAGCATAACTTACTTTTTTTAATTTTAATTGCTGCTTGCACAGTACATAATCTGAAAGAAAGAGTTTTTCTGTGGAACGCAAAAAGGGGGCTAGGCAGGTTTATGTTACCATAGTTAACCATGTCAGTACTGTGCTGGCAGATCTCATTATTAGTTTTAAACTAGTATTAAACAATTGCTCGCTACCCCCTGGAAGTAATCATTGTGACAAAACATGCCGGGAGGGCGGGGCATACGCACGTATTCTGAAACCAGAACACTGATGCTTGTACGATCGGAGGAGTTTCTTGTGACTATTGGATTTTATCTGAAAGTGTTTTTAACCTTCTAATAAAGTGGTGAAGTAAAACATTACAATGAGAGGCTTTTATGTTTCTGTCTGAGCTTGGTTCATAAGCTTCGATCTAAGAAGTGAGGAGGAAATAGAGGTGAATAAGAAGTGATCCCTCAAACTGGAACGTAATTGGAAAAGGGATAACACCAGAGATATAAGTGCTTATGGCTTATCCTACTTTAGAGTAGCCCTGTATGTCCGGTGAGTGCAGTTTTATATGTTTTGGAGCACAGTGTTGTGAAGATATATATATTAACTGAAAAAGTGGAAGTTTGGGCACTATTGGATGTGGATAGTGTTTCACGGATCCTCAATTCACAGTGATGTATGTTTCTTTCCTTAAGTTTTATGGGTGATAGAGAAATGCAATAATTGTACATTATAGAAAGAGAAACTCATCAAAAATTGGAAATTATAGAATGAAGAAGATCACAGTATTTGGACTTTTTGTTTGCTTTATTTTATTTATCATAATATATATTTGCTGAAAATATTTTTGAATTTGAATGCACAATTTTTTGTTATACTGTGGTAAAGAGATGCACATGATTGGATTATTTGCACAATAATTTGCTAAGATTATGATGTTATGATGCACATGATGGTTTTATGGTAATACATATAAAGTATTAGGGATTAGGTATAGCGCAGTGCATAGATGTTTATTGTTTTTGGTGGTTTCTACCTCTAGGCATTGCAGCATACCATTTATATTGTAATAACATACCTGAGCGCGCTTAAAAAGGTTATTTATAGATTTGAACAATGCCTGTCCTAACAAAGGATTAACACGCTAGAAGCGTTTTATGTTAATGAGAGGAAATTTAGTATGTCCCTAGACTTTCTATGGGGACAGACCGAGTTTCCTGTCACTTGGAAGCTTGAAAGGGCCTGCTACACAGATACATCAAAAAGGTAAAAAATACTGTGTATATATATTTTTTTTAGGTATGCTGCGTGAATGGGAATACATAAACTTATTTTTTACTGCAAAAGTGTAAATATACTTTAAAATAAGACTAGGCATGAGAACGGTTTAGCTTCATAATTGTAAGATTACAATTATGAAAGATTGAGAATTGCTTTGAAAATGTTAAAGCCGATATGAGATTTTCAGTGATTGATTTTAAATCTACTTTAATGCAGAAGTCCAATTAAAAGGCTCCCTTCAAGCATAAGCATTATGGGAAGACAGGGAAGAGCACTGAAACCCAATAAATGGAAGTGCCCGAAAGGGTGCCTTTGTGGCAGGATCACCAGGTATTCTGGGAATAAATGCTAAAGATTTAAAAATATTGGAATTTACTTTGGAAGGTACAAGTTAAAATGAGATTTTAGAGACTGGCTTTAGATCTCCTTTAAAGCAGAACTCTGGGCAAATTTTTTATTAACAATTGCAGTTGGGCTACCCCCACATTGCAAGGGTTAACTGCTTGTTTCTGTCTAGGGACTAAAATTTAAAAAAAAGTTATACTCACCTGATTCCCCCGAGTCGGCTGGCTCTTAGACTGGTCCTTTCAGCCTTATTCCCCTTGCAGAGGTCTAAAGATTCTCCAGTCTTCACATCCAATACACTGTCTATGGGACATGAGAACGCCGAGGGACATACCATCACTACAGCGTACGAGGCGAAAGGCTGGAGGGAGCACTGTGACAGCTGGACGTCTCAGAAGATTGGGTGAGTATAACTTTTTTAGCCCCTGGATGAAAATTAGCAGTTTACCCTTGCAATGCGGGGGTAGCCCCACTGCAAATGTTAAAAAATGATTTTTCCCAGAGTTGTTCTATAATGCAGAAGCCCAATTGTGACTGGTTCCCTTTAAGCCACAATGTTTAGTAATTGGGGATTTCGCAACACCAGCTTTAGCTGACCACTGCAACGCTGGCATTAAATATATCCAAAAAGAATGTTGCACCGATCTCCGTTTTTGCTTAGGTAAACACTATTATTACTTGCCCCCCTCTGTATAATATAATAATTGTGAAAGTTGGCATCTGTGCTTCACTTTTTTTTTTTTTTTTTTGAAGTCC
>NW_017306497.1:1060373-1065807 GCF_000935625.1 Nanorana parkeri
CTTCACTTTTTTTTTTTTTTTTATAAAGTAAAGTAAAACTTGAGATACCAGACTCTCCCCCTGGGAAAAGCTATTACCTTTCTGCAAACCTCGTTGCATTAGCAAACCCATCTGCCTTGTACAGAGCAATAAAATGTTTTTGGTTTGGGGCCAATTCTATTACATTTTTATCTCTTCTGGCTTCCAGACACACAGCCATGGGCATGTTACAATAGTTTGATATTAACACTTAGAACCATTTTTCAAAAATAAAGCTTTGAAGTATAAATACTTTCTCATGGATTTCTGCGAATTAGAAAAAAAACCAATGCACATTCTTGCTTTAACAAACAAAAAGCACTACTAGAATTCCATGTTAATGGCTTTATATAACAGCTATTAAAGCTAGTATAACACAGACATCAAACTGTCATTGAAATGGACAAGGCAAGGAATATATTCACATTCTTTCATGAAACACTCAAGAAAGATCTGTGACATTTTAAAAGTAGATGACGACAACAAGACATAGGATTAATAGGAACTCCGATGAATACAAAAACCTTTCAATAGTTTCCACCGGAAGAGCTTTTTAGATCTGCAAACAATCTAACAGTTGTCTCGGTTTTTGAAGCTGGGAGGACTGCTAATAGGTAATTTAGCTCATATCTTTAACTAAATGCCCAGATTAATTTGTGGTCTGTGCAAGGGGGATCTATTCTGAAATATCAACATTAAGTTATGTTAAGGCAAGGAATGTGGGCTTTAAACAGAGGTGCTTGGTGGTGTATTTCTGAACAACAGGGCCAATTCAGCAAAGGGGGTTGAATTAAGCTGTACTGAGCTGAATTGCTTAAAATACATGCAAGCTTTTTAATGTGAAGAGGTGTCAGTGCAGAGCTACTGCCTAAATGATATATTTAGTAGGGATGCATCGAAATTTTGGCTAAAAATGGCACTTTGGGCAAAATGCCGACTATACCAACGAAATTGCGATGCATTTTTCGTTACTCTCTTCCCAGGTGGGCACTGCTCTACAACAGCTCTGACACAGCACAGCATCCAGCTAGGAGGAGAGAACCTGTCAGAAGGCCGAGTGGGGCGGGGAGAAGAGCGCTGTCATCGTCCCCAATCCTGATCTGTCAAAGGAGGCCGAGCTCTTCTCCTGCCCCGCTCAGCCACCTGTGACAGATCAGGATGGAGAGCGGTATGGGGGGCGGAGACCGCTGTGAGCTGTCACAGGAGGCAGAGCCAGAGTTGCGGGGGAGGAGCCAGCTGTCAAAGGAGACCGAGCTCTCCTCCTCTATCCGCCCGCTCTGCCTCCTGTAACAGCGAGTCAGAATGCAGATATTATTGTTGATAATTTGTGCGATAAATGATTTATTTAGGGTTAGAATTAGAATAGTACAGTTATATATACACAAGCAGGTTTTCTTTATCGCAATGTGTTACTCTTCCTTGTTAAAATTTGCTCCAAGACAAAAATTTAGGCTGGTTTTGCTGGCCATCTTGTGAAAGTGTTAGTTTCCTAGCTGTATCTCCTGCTAAGAAACGTTCTGTGTTGGTCAGTGTTAGAGCTTGCACAGGGTGTGGACTTTGCCCCCTTGCTAACGTGATAGTGTTCAGGCCTGGTGACTTGTCACTCAGGACTGGGCACTGAATCCCAGAAGGAAGTGAAGAAAGTCCCATGTTCTGCCATACCTGGATGTACGGGGCTATTTCTGAGGGCTCCCGCAGACAAAGAGCGGGGGGAGCAAGTTGCAAGAGGAAGCTGAGTATTGGGAGGGGGAAAGATTGTTAGAGGAATTTTAACCACTAATTGAATGTCTCCCAATACAACTACTATTAAGGCAACTGCCAGTGTGCTTGTTTCCGCTCTCAACTTTCAAGCCCTCAAGTGGCTGGTGTCATAGCTGATAACATGTGCAGCATCATGGCAACTTCATCCAAATGAAAGCTAAAATGGCACCTTTCTTTCTTGGCTGCAAGGAATAGGAGGTTTGTAGGCAAAGGCAACTTTTTGCCTTTTTTGACAACCTTGAGGTAAATATACTGACACTGCTCCACAATGGTTCTCAGAACTCCATTTCAACAACACTGTTCTAGAGTCCCAACAACTGCAGCACTCAGATATGAAGGTCACGTTCTAATATAACTAGGAAGGTCATGTTCTAAGGCCCCATTCACACCCCCAATTGCACAGATCTCACAAACTCCTCTGCAAACAGTCTGCGTCCAGGTGTAGGTATTCGCTGTATGTTCCATTACATAACAGGCTGCAAACAGCTGCACACAGTGGCAGCTGTCATTGTATGGTACATTGTCCAGAACTTCCTGCCTGCAGCAGAATGCATGAGTCTCACTGAGGAATTCTTGAGACTCATGTGATTGGCCCCATTCGCAGGTGTGAACAGGGCCTAACCTGCCCACTGCCATACCTCTTTACTGGTTAGACTGACCATTACACCAAGTGGTTATAGGTGTGGTAAGGGACAGGCCAAAACTAGACCTACAGATCAAAACATGACACATTGGAAGTACTCAAGGAAAAACATTGTACTAGAGGGATTATATATTCCAGTTAATTAGTAAAGTCCTTGAATCCTCCAGGAGGAACTTATGTCTGAAACTTAAGCTGGCTACAGACATTAGATGAGAGCTAGCAGTATATGCATGTTTGAACCAGCAAAGAACCTAAAGAAAAACCTCTTGACAAACTTCCCCCTCCTGCCTATAAAAGGCATTTACGGAGGCAAAAAAATATTTTTGGTGGGAAACTCCATTCTGACCAATCGCCTCCCCCTTGCACTGAGCAGGCTCAGCCCAGGGTTGTGGGGGGCATACAACTTTAAAAATGACCCCTGTTTTCTCAAACCAGTAGTTAGGCTTTACACTGGGACAAATCTGAGCTGGTCCACTCAGCCTGCTGCCCTTGGGATCCATATCCCAAGCTCCAGGATTACCATATACCGTCGTCCTCCAGCGGTCTATCCATAAAATGCAGACATACAAGTACCCAACAGCCTGAACTCACCACTCCATCATCTGCAAAAACTATTTTTGTGTTCACTTTGAACTGCTTCTTTAGAGCTTTCTTGGCATCCTTTACTTTGGTCAATTTTTCTGTCTTCCTAAGTCTTGATTTGGTCATTTCTTCTTCCTAGAAAAAAGAAGAGAACATTTTCAGTATGTAAGTTCATGAAGCCACACGTTTTCTAAACTGCTGAAAATATATTGCAGACTACAGTAAAGAGACAAAAGCATTTCAACATTCTATTCCTACTACAAAATCTTTACCATTGAAAAAAATATTTTGGGATGACCTTAAAGTGTGAAGTGCGTTCTTGAGGTCTCACTCTTCCACCAACCTTACTAGCCATCAGTTGTCTGTGAACCTCTGTCATCTCTTTGATAAACTGAGGGTCCTTCACGACAAAAAAGATGACAATGTGGAAAGACACATCAGTGGTCCAAAAACCCAAGAAGTGCATTACTGGTCTAGTGTCAGTCAGATGGGCTACCACCACTCCACAGCATCATTTTCGAGCAAAAGCAATCCAGATTTGGGACAGCCCCAGTGCAGATATTTTTGCTAGAGTTTAGGTTTGGTGTCCTTTACTTACATAAAACTCGAATGTTTGCTGCTAGAGAGAATTTGTGCCATGACAAATGTAATAAGTACTATCCTTGTCGCACTCCTTACCGATATGTCCCTTGTAGTGGGGGGGTGCTCGCAGTGACTGCGGATAGCCCCGCGAATGTCAGCAAAATTAATGCTCGGTCAATGCTAAAACCTGATGAAGGGACCCTGTGCAGTCCCGAAAGCTCTTGTTGGTCATATGACAAAAAAACTTCAATAAATGATGCTTTTGCTATCCTAAAAGGACTGGTGTGCTGATGACAAATGTAATGTCTCTGCTTAGACATGCAGTAATAGGAAAAGATGTGGCTGCAGGCTGCTCACAGTGTGCCGGGTCAGTGCACTGTATAAAAAATATGTACAAAAACAGATGCAACAGACAAAAAAAAGTTCTACGAAAGCTGATTAAAAACACACCTCTGGGCCATTATCGTATAAAATGTAAGCACTGTCAAAATCCAGCTTCAGGAAAGTCAAAATAGTCTTTTATGTTGACAGTTTCGCATTGATTTTAGCATATGTTTTCAACCTAATAAAATATTTTGCATTTAAACAGGAACCGTCCATTACTGGCTCAAGCTTTTATCCTAGCATGCAGTGAACCTACATGTCTACCTAATCTCTGGAACAGTTCTGAATCTGATTATGCAAAAAATGTAGGCAGTTCTCTGGTTTAAATAGCACCCCCTGCAGCAATACCCCCATATTCCGGAGCAAAAGTAGGAGGTTGCACAAGAAAGAATGTGACTAGAGGGGTGATGAGAAAAAAAAAAAGAAGAAGAGGATAAAACTATTTCAAAAGGAGCAATAATATTCACTGGCTATGTGTAATGTATTGTCTTTGTCTACATAGTCATTAGTTTCACCAGCATCATCATGTTATACGGCGGCTTCAACATTATATGTGCAACTCCTATTTACTGGTCTGTGCACAAAATATGCCTAAAGGCAGCATAGCTTGCCAAAATTAGATAAATACAGAGTGCTGGAAGGACTGACAGAAACACTCCCCCAGTGTCACCTATTTGTAGTAAAGGAGTGGTGGGGTGCTGGACTCTGCATTAGTATTTCAACCTTGTGTTTCAACATTTAATTGTTGGATCCAGACAGCTCACTGAGCTCTCTCCAAACTAGATCTATGGGATAAAGTCTATAAGGGGAATTTATCAAAACTGGAGCAGGCAGAATCTGGCTGATTGGTTGCCATGCACAGCTGCTCCAGATTCTCTCTGCTCCAGTTTTGATAAATTCCCCCTCTAGGAGTAGAAAAAAAGATGGAGCGCCATAAAGTTTTTTTTATTCAAGTTCTTAATAGGATCTGGAAATAAGACAAAAAAGATTAGGCAAAGATGAGCCCAACAATCTATCATTCCATTGTTTAGTGAGACTGCATCAGTACCTGAAGACATTCTTATTGGACAGAGGGGTGGCAATTGGTGCTTAGCCCTCAAGTCAGAAAAAGTCAGGCACCAGCCACACAATAAATATAAGAGGAGGAGCGCGGAAGAGGCAATAACGGGCATCTTGCGTCTGCTCTCAGGCAGCATATTTTAAATTAAAGGAGAACTATGGGGTCAGTGTTTTTCCCCATAGTTCTCCTTAGGGTAACGGGAGGACACAAACTAGCGTCCTCCCGTTACCCTAAGCTCAGTATACCGCGAGCAACAGCTCGCGGTATACTGAGACGCCGCAGCCGGAGCGGATCCCGACTTAGATGACGGGATCCGCCCAGCTGCGTGAGTGACAGCTGGCTCTGCCTACCTAGAGGCAGAGCCAGCTCTACCCGACCCCTCCCCCGTCCGTTCCGCCAGTCAG
>NW_017306497.1:1066012-1101894 GCF_000935625.1 Nanorana parkeri
AGGTGAGGGAACCCGGTATGTGTTCTCTCACCTCCCGATCTACTGAGCCGACCTGTGACAGTCTCATTGTCACAGGTCGGCTTAGAACTATGAGGTGAGTGGAAATCACTCATGTCATAGTTCTCCTTTAAGGTTCACTGTAGTTCTGCTGTGACTTAAAAAGTATTCAAGGCAAAGACAGTCAGGCAATTAGTATTTTAAAAGGAGGTTTGCAATGGCAACCTCCTTTAGTGCTGGTCAATGGTAATACTTGTTTAAGAAGTTTTTTTATTCGTCCTTCTTTGACTGCTTTCTTTAAGTTACAGAATGATGTCCTGTCATTAAAGTTATTTAATTACTCAAGCCCTAAATGAATGCAAACTCTGTAGCCTTGGGTAAATACCACAATATATTTTTAAAGGAATTCCACAACATGACCAATCATGATGTAGCGAGGCCTTGCCTGCACAGGCTCTGAATAGCTGATTTGCGTTTTCATCAGTTACATGCAAGCCTTTAAGTGGTCCCCATGGAAAGCATGATGTACTGAATATTGTATGATATTTACAATGGTGTGCTTTGCTGTCTCACTCTGGGGCTTTAACTCTGAAAGCTTTTAAACATCCACTAAATACTTTATTTTTTCCCAAGTGTTTTTCTTAAACTGGTCCATTCTCATCTTAACTTCCACCTATGAATAACAATAGCTGGCAAAATGTCAAGTAAAAACAGTTAATAAACCATAAAATGTATATTTGTTAAAGCACGCCTATACTTAAAAGCTAAACGCCAGGTAAAGAGACATTATGGGTAGACTTTCATTAAAAACCCAATGCTTTACGTCACAAGACTGACGAATTAGGAGTCTCAGGCTGCCACTCGAACTTCTGTTTTTACATGATTAAACATTCTAGAGCAGATTTTAGGAAAATATTGGATGTTAGCACTTTTATCTGTGCAGCACCAAATGGGGGAAGATTTCTATATTGGTGCAGGCTTGATCAAACACCAAACGCTCAGAGATTTAACAAATAGGCCCTATACACACACAATACAAGTTAATGCATGTGCATTAGGGCAATTACTTATTATAAGGTAAGCTGCCCTGCATTTAAGGCAGCTCATTCATTTTTACTCATTTACACTAGAGATGCACCAATACCGACTTTTCTATATCGAGTATAGATACTTTTTTCGGTATTCGCAGATACTGAGTACTGATACCGGTGCCCCGATTATCAGGAAGTCGGGCGGCAGGTCATGACCCGTCGTCCCGGGTTTCCTGATTGGCTGGGAAGCCGATTTTCTATCGAAAGAGCACCAGCTTCACTTGACGAGGCTGTCTGGCTTTCTGACCAATCAGGAAACCAGGCGGCGGGTCATGAGGTGCCGTCCGGCATCCTGGTTGGTCAGAAAGCCAGGCTGCCTAGCAACAAGCGAATTCGGCTTCCTTGCCAATCAGGAAGCCGGGCGGCATGTCATGACCCGCCTCCCAGCTTCCTGATTGATTAGGAAGCCAGCTTAACTTGTTGGTAGGCAGCCTGGCTTTCCGACCAATCAGGAAGCCAGCAGGCAGGTCATTACGTGCCGCCCGGCTTCCTAATTGGTTAGGAAGCCAGGCTGCCTCACAACAAGTGAAGCCGGGAGGCGGGTCATAACCCACCGTCCGGCTTCCTGATTGGAAAGCAAGCCAGCTCCATGCTCCCTCAGCACTGCCGGTGAGAGGGAGATCTCCCTCTGACCAGAGGTTCCGGTATCAGAGGCAAGTATTGGAGCATTTGGTTGAGTATGAGTATTCGACCAAATACTCGGTATTGGTGCATCCCTAATTTAAACCTATGTGCTGGTGTAACACGTGTCACCACAACACACATAGTATGATGGAAATCATTTTGAATAGCACCCCAATGCAGTTGTCATCCAAAAACACCTAAGTTGCAGTGCACCACAACGCAAGTTCACATTTTCATTGCCTTGGTGGCCCATTTAAATGGCAATGCAGCAGATAATGTATATTTGAATGGGCCTTAATGTTTAGTCCCAGACACAGAAGCAAAGCAAATACTTTAGATTCTGAATTATTTAAGGAATCCCAATGTTAGAATATGAAGTACATTTTACTTAAGCCATCTATCACTGTAAAATGTATAAGATGCATAGGGGGGGATTTATCAAAACTGGAGCAGACAAAATCTGGAGCAGCTGCGCATGGCAACCAATCAGATTCTATCTTCAGTTTGTTCAGTTGAGATTTGAAAATGAAAGAGAGAAGCTGATTGGTTGCCATGGGCAACTGCTCCAGGTTTTGTCTGCTCCAGTTTTGATAAATTCCGGTCATAGTATATACAGTGAGGGGGATTTATCAAAACTGGAGCAGCTGTGCATGGCAACCAATCAGCTTCTCTCTTCAGTTTGTTCAAGTTAAGATTTGAAAACAAATAGATGTTGATTGGTTACTATGCACAGCTGCTCCAGATTTTGTCTGCTCCTGTTTTAATAAATTCCCCTCAATATATTTACTGAGCTTTAGAGCAGACCTACTTTTGCAGAGGTCATTCCACCATGTTGACCACATTAAAACTTAAGGGGATGGAACTGGCCCAAGGAATGAAGGCAGCTTGAAGGCTCTTCTAATCTATTAAAAAGATGGCCTTTTCAGAAAAGATTAGCCAGGAGACCTTTGGAAGGGAACTATTAGAAAGCCCATAAAAATGTACAACACGCATCAAAGTTAATTATATTATGGGCTGCTTCCTGGCTTGTGTGCAATAAAACAAGAGCCAGTTTGGTAGTGGAGGCCGCACATCACATGAACGGAATGAAAACTCGAGCCCTCTCATTAGCAGTCCCCCAGATTCATTTGTTGCAGTAAACTTTCCGACTTTAATTTACAATGTAAAGCGGCTGCTTTGCTTGCTTGTGTATTCATGGCTGTGTGTGGCTGGATCTGATTAAAAACCAGGAAAGCATGACTTATGCTGTATCATGAATGATTATCAAACTTATTATTTACAATATGCAGCCCGGCCTATATTAGTGATCATTCACAGATCGCTGCGGCGCTGCAATCAGCGACTGTTCTCGACAAGGACACATAGGATATTGCACTGCAAATCCAGAAAAGAGGCAAAAATGAGATAATCAAATTATTACTTTCTACAAACACTTCGAGCACACCATCTCAGAACTGGATGGAAAGAAACACAATGTTTGGCAGGTAAAACAGCGCTCATATGTATTTCATCTGTGTATTTGCCTGGAGTTCAGCTTTAAGCTGCCAACGCGTCTTGCAATTTGATTGTACAATGTCTGCAAAATATACCAGCAAATCATTAGTAAGTGCATTTAAACATTATTTTGGGCTATACTCATCTTATACGACGAGTATAGCCCAAAACCTATATTTTAACACAAAAAGTAGGGGGTCGTCTTATACGCCGGCAAATACGGTATGTGGATTGGAGCAGCATTCACCATATTTATTACCAGATCATTTTTTGTACAAGTCATTCTGAATTGAGAATGCTGATTGGGCGACCTGTGAAACGTCTTCAGGAAAAATACAGCAAGTCCAGTTGCCTTGACTTATTTTTTACATATACATTTCACATATGTGTAGTTCAACTGTGTATTTAGCCGTATGCCTGGAGTTCAGCCAAATGTTTGTGGTCCATCCTGTAAAGCTATTATTTTCAATCATGTATAACCAGGGATGCTATAGTAGCCAATCATGTGTTTGATTTCATGCTCCATATCCACAATGATGAAAATGTTTGTATTAAAAAAGGTCTCTTTACTTTTGAAGTATGCTTCAATACAAAATAAAATATATTTCCCATGCCCAATGTTTCCATTGATGAAATTACTTAAGAAAAATGTAACTTCAAATAAGCCAGTGAAGTATATTCTGAAGGACCAAGTCGGTTCTTGGCAGCCAGTGAAGCCAAACACAACCTCAAAGGAGAAAGCTAAAGCCTGATTGCATTCTGTGCTGTTTCCATGCCATCAAGACAAGGAAATAAATGAACATTAGGGAGCTGGCCTCATTGATTATCTGCAAATACAGCAAATCAAGCACATGCGGTGCCCAGCTGCCCTTTACTAAATGTGCACAGCCAAATTGTATCACCTCCGGAATCTATTCCGTACCGTGCCACTTCTGATAAATAGCTGCACACAATGACAGCAAAAGATACTTCCAAGGAATGGCCCCCAGCTTTACCCGTTTAAAAAAATACCCAAAACACTCAGATGTATTTATTACAGGTATTTATATAGGGTAATCAATTTACGCAGTGCGTTATTCCTTTACAACGGTCCCTACCCTCAACAAGCTTACAATCTAAGGTCCCCATCTCATTTGCACATACATACCAGGAAAAATTTAGACAGGAGCCATTTAACCTAACATCATGACTATGGTGTGTGGGAGGAAACCAGAGTACTGTGAAGACCCACGCAAGCTCAGAAATTACATAGAGGAGATAGTCAACCGCCCACCAAGGCCCAATGCATTAATACATCTTTTTATTGACAGCAGATACACATGGCATCACAAATATGAGCAACCTACCGAGGTCCCTTCATCAGGTAAATAACATGACATCATGCGAGCACAGGGAAAACATGTCAATTCTATGCGTTAAGTCTCCTAGCTGAACCTGGATTCCAACCAGGGACCTCAGTGCTGCAAGGCAGAAGATGTGGCTGTATTCCTTGGTCTTCTATGATACTTCTCCCTTTTAGAAATGAATACTACACCCAAACTGCGGCATGCAGCAACTGATGGTGGGTACCAGTTTGAATGTGCTTAAAACCCACTTGACATCAGTAGGTCAAAACCAATGCAGCCTTCTCCCCCACCCCGCACTACAGTGCAGGTTCTGTCCAGTTTTAAGGTGGCCATACACTTTACAACCCTCGCAAGACTTTTGTTCGACGGAAGCCTGCTTGTTCGACGGAAGACGTGCGACCGTACAGTAGAAACGATTGCGCGCCTTCCATACACTTTACGATAATCGTACAGTGTATGAGCACCTTTACAGCCTTTGTCTGTATTCCTGCTTGCTGTCCTGATCTCTAATGCTAGCAGTACATCCAGGTACAGACACTCCTAGGTATACAATGGGGTTACATTGCGATAAACCCATCGCAAGGCGATCGTATCGCAGACCTGGGAGTTTTATATACATGAGACACATTAACACTTTATTATAAAATACAATAGGAGGTTACTTTAAGTGTCTTAGCCAAGTTTAACCACCTCCCGGCCAGCCGTTGTGCAAGTGTGGCCGGCCGGGACCTTCCTAGATCTGAGCGGGCATATTTAAACGTCCCGTCAGCCACTCGCGTGCGAGCGGGAACCTGCACAAATTTAAAAACAGACAGCGATGCCTGTTTACATACAAGCGATCCACCAGCTGTAGAGCTGGCGGATCACTTGTATAAGGTGCCGGTCCGTGCACCCTCCTCCCGCTGTGCCCGGTGTGAGCCCAAGACCAGCATGGTGGCTCTGCGAAAGGGGATCAGAGGGAGATCGGTACAGGATCCCCCTTCAGTCCCCTCTCTGATGTAAGAATGCGGAAATTATGTAAATTACATTACTTCCGCATTCACTGTCACTCTCCAGCTTCAGACGCTGGAGAGAAGCTGATGAAGCAGATCTCTGCTTCATCAGCTTCTTTGGGGGTCCTTAGGTGACATTAGGGGTCATGTAGACCCCGGATGTCTCTATAAAGAGGACCTGTCACATCTCTTTGCCATCACATAGGGGGGTTTCTTAGCCCCCATGTGATAACAAAAAAGTTAAGTGGAAAAAAATAGGGAAAAAAAATTCAAGTTGCAAAAAAATGTTTTAAACTCACACATGAAAGAATAAAAATAAAATAAAAAGTCCCCCCCCTTACATACACATGCGTTGGGTGCGTATACTTGCGAAAACGACAATTGCGCCCATTACGCCGCACATGTTACATATCACCACGAACGTCGCAGTGAGAGCAATAATTCTAGGGCCATCAATCAGTCATTATACCAAACTGATGAGCGGTAAAAGCTTTTAAAACGTCACCTATGGTCAATTTTCGGTATGGTCGATTTTTTGCGATTTCGCGGATGCCACAATTCTAAAGCTTGACATGTTTGGTGTCTATTTATTCGACGTGACCCTGTCTTTTATATTTTATAAAAAAATTGGGTAATAATAATTGTATTATAACAATGTAAAGGAAAAAAAAAAATCAAATTTTTCAGTAATTTTTCCTTAATATAGTAAAAAATAAAAACCCCAGTGGTGATTAAATACCACCAAACGAAAGCTCTGTGTGTCCCCAAAAAATGGTAATAAATTCATTTCAGTACAGCGTTGCATGACGGAATAAATGAGCGAACACTGGTATGTGTTCGCTCACCTCCCGATCTACTGAGCCGACCTGTGACAGTCTCACTGTCACAGGTCGGCTAGAACTATGAGGTGAATGAAAAGCACTCACCTCATAGTTCTCCTTTAATAAGAGTCTCCAGGGATAGGGCAGAAACTCTGAAGGTTAGCTGAGGCACAGTGTGGTGCCTTTGCTATGGAGTAGGCCAGGGGTGCCCACAATTTTTTGTCTTGATATCTACTTTTCAAATGACAAGCTCAATGACAAGCTTGCCTAGATCGAACAACTCTTATCTCATGGGTATTTTTAAAAAAAACAAACTCCAACCATTCTTAAAATGAATATATCACCAGTCTACAGATATTTACATATTCTTAACATGCAGTAAAATAACATAAAACAGTAAAACATTTAAAATCAATTAAGGAGTACCAGCAATCATATTAATGGGTACTTGCAGTTAGCAGAAACACATAGAGTATGTGGTAAACGGTGGCTTGTATAAGAGTATAATAAAAATTAAAGAATAATAAAATATAGAATAAGGGAACTTAATGGCAAGCATCTTTCTCTCTTTGACAAGCCCAGTAATCAAATGCCGTTTCCTAGATCTTCACTATAGCAAACAGGACAAAGCCCTTCTCCTAGGAAGGGTCATTGCAGATGGAAAGTTGGCATTGTTAAATATAAGGTTCAATTTTATATTAAAGACTCTTCTATGCTGTAGCCTGAACTGTATCACCTAATGTTCTCTATACAATTCCTGCTAATGCTCAGGTGTTCATGTGGATACGAGCTTCATTCCTCTACCAGTGAAAAGATCATGTATACAGCAGCTCAGGCAATCTCCATCAAACGGATTAATCCTTTACCTTACCATCAGACAGATGAGGCTTCTCAGAGAAGAGGGGTTGAAGTTACAAGGACGACACTTCTCAGACTCTGGTATTGAATTTATTAGGAACAAACCAAAAAGTGCAAATGAACTGAAGATGAATTTCTGCAGGACAGTCCAGAGTTGTTGTGTAACTTAGATGCTAGATTTTTAAATATTCTTTAAAATAAGTACTTCTTTGTTGCCATAAAAGAAAAACACTGATTTAAGCTATCAGCCAAGGTAATGATGGCAGGGTCTCCAAGTAGCCAGGTGCACTGAGTAAAACATCATTAGAAAATGCAGGAAGTCTTCTATTTTCAAATAGTCAGACTGTATCCATCCGTACACTAAGAGGATCACATCTCAGAGCTATAGGTCTTCATTAAAAAGGACATGCTAACGAAAACTGAATTCAGTTGTTACATAGTATTTGAGGTTGAATAAAGACACCGGTGCATCAAGATCAACCTTTGTGTGTCTGTATGTGATTGTGCGTGTGTGTGTGTGTATGAATCCCTGTGCGGTCTAGTTGTTGGTAGAGGCTGCGGAGTTAAACCATCTGACAGTTTCCTATATCTCCTAGGGACTCTAAAGGTGCCCATACACCCATACATATTGTACACTTACAATTATCTGCAGATTTTCTGTGGTCAGATGGACAAAGTGCAACAGATTGGCCCAGGTGGAGATTACTCCATCCACACAGATTAATGTAGATGGAGTAATCTGTTGCACCTTTTCCATCTGACCACAGAAAATCTGCAGATAATTGTAAGGTGTATGGCCAGCTTTATTAGTGAGATCTTTATACTGAGTTCTGCTGCGGTCATTATCACCTGCTCGCATTGTTGGATTATAATCCAAATTTAAAAGTATGAAGAATGTAAAGTGGGGCCTGTTGCACCCAAAACTCTCAGGTGGACAGAAGCAGGAGTTGGAACTATGAAAAGGAGACGTTGCTGGCTTAGCTCCGGCAATAACAAAAACACCTTTTTTTTTTAAAGTCTACAACCCCCCTTCAACAATGCCATGTTTTTGAGATGCAAAAAAAAAAATCAGACCAAGATGAATCACTGCAGATTTTTTTCCACCTTTAATGTGACCTATAACTCTGTATAATTCTATTAAGGGTGTGCATATCTATGCAACCACATTATTGTAAGTTTTTTTATTTTTTTCCCCCTTTAAAGATTTTAGTTTGTTGTAATTGTATTGTACAGAGGGGAATTTATCAAAAGTGGAGCAGACCAAATCTGGAGCTGTTGCCCAGGGCAACCAATCAGCTTTTATAATTAGTTTGTTCAGTTGAGATTTCAAAATGACAGAGAGAAGCTGATTGGTGGCCATGCACCGCTACTCCAGTTTTTGTCTGCTCCAGTTTTGATAAATTCCCCTAAATATTTTACAGGGGTGGGCAGACTTTTTATATCCGCTGTACATGATGCAGCCCCCTCATGGGCATAGCTTTAGTGCTAAGTAGGTTTAATTTGATCACGCCATTTATCTTGTGCAGCCAACTGCCCCACAAATCCCCATAGCCTCAAATATACTATCTTGTGGTTGACTGTGAGCCTGTGAAAACAGAGATCCTTGGTTCCAGCACCACCTTCTCCAGGAGGACACTGTACATCTCCTTACATAGTAGAGCACATGAAGGGGGGAAAAAAAAAAAATCACATAATAAAGGCACGAAAATCCAGCAAGGAACTTATTAAAGCTGACAACACTGAACTTAATAAACCCCTCACTTTGTAACTTCAGTACTGCTGCTGCGCTCTCTGAACAGTGTTTGCAGTTCACCAAGTTTAACAAGTACTGGCAGTCTCCATGTTTGTTTGCCTGAAAAGCAAGGGCAATGTTAGCTGAGATTTGGAATATAAAAACGAATGCTAGGAAAATGTTTTTTATTAAATATTTATGAAGCGAGACATAAATAACGGGGAGATGGCAGAAGACAGTTTAATGGTGTAATGACACCTGCACTATAATATAAAATATGTACCTTGACAATACATAAAGGGCAGAGGAGCTGAGCACAGCTTTCTGTGTTTAATTTCAGCATATGCCGGAGATGTCCCCATATGACCAGATTAAGGCAGGCGATGGGAAACGAAGCTATAAGATGAATTTCTATATCTACAGACAAGCCGGTCATATTTGTGAGCATGAAGAGATGGATCTCTGTGACTATCAGTAGCCAAACCCCCTTTCTTAGGAATACTATGTGGCCTGCACAATAGGCCCCTGATGAGTATATCCATGATATGTAAAACAATATTACCAAGTATACCTCATGTTACAACAGGTAGAGGTGATATTTAGGTAATGCTGACGCGATTTCTTGTATGTAAGGGTTTTTATCAGTTGTAAAGGTTTTGGAATATTACGAAGGGCTGATGTCACACCTGCCATACAACTTGGATCTACTTTCCCACTAGGGATGCACCGATATATCAGCCGAAAAAGGCACGTTTGGCTAAATGACGAAAGTGCTATTTTCCTGCTGATACATCGGAGCATCCCTGCTTTCTTTCCTCCCCGCTGGGCGCTGCTCTGTGCCCAGCGGGGAGGAGAGAAAGTTTGACAGACGGCTGAGCGCTCCGGGAGGAGAGCGCTGTGAGCAGCCGAAGTCTATCCTCCCACACCGTTCAGTCTCCTATCACAGTCCGGCAGAGCGCTGTCACAGGAGGCTGAGCTCTCCTCCATGCTCCACTCACTCACCCTCCTGCGACAGCTGTCAGGAAGGAGAGCAAGAGCAAACACTCAGCGATCAGTGATCGCTGAGTGTTTGTACATAATTGAGAACATAGCATGTTGAATATATCCTCAATTATGAATGAATGGGAGTGATCTACATCACCTCGTGTTCATTCATAGATGTGGTTATAGTAATCATACTCTGTTATCATTGAACAGGAACACTCAAAGGATTCCTGTTCATTTAAAACAGGGGCTGCAGAAAGAGATTGAGGACTCTGTGTCGTCAATCTCTTTTTCCATTTTAAAAGGGAAATATCAGGGGTCTGTTTAGACTCCCAATATTTCCACGAAGCCCCTTAACCTCTTGCCGTCCGCCCGTAGTAAAAAAACGGACGGACGGCACTGCACGGGCAGAAAAGACCCGCACATTTCGGTGTACCTCTATTTCCCACCCAACGTTCTAGTAGACGAACACAGTCCCCAATCCTTCCAATGACAAAAGTTTTAGTGTGTTATAGAATTTTATGCCACAACCGTTTTTGCCGCCATGCATGCCACTTTCTTAACAACCCATATACTGTTCATCCAGCTTGACATCTGACCATCTGCCCAGGACGTGTTGGAGCTTGCAAATAAGCCTACCCAAATAATCCTATTGGCCCATTAGATCCCTTGCACGTGGGCTTTTCCGTTCCCATCAGCAGATGATCAATGCACAGATGCCCTGCTGACTGCAGATTTAAAGAGCGGATGTCATTTTTGTGACATCCATGTCCATTCAGTGTTTTCCCTCATCTTGCCATGAAGGAAAAAACTGACCTAAAACAGACATAATATGTCTATGGGCAGTTGGATGTAAGCGGACGTGTAAGTGGCACATCCAATTACCTCCATGTTCAGGTCTGCCAAAATGGAACTTTATTTTATTTTTTTAATGAAGACTGACCCAGAGGTAATCAGATGTAAATGGACGAGCATCCATTTACCTGCCCATAGCATAACACGCTGCTTAAATTGGGAGGGCGCCGCTCTATGCGTCAGCGAAAGTTCACCGAACTGAAGAGACAGCTGACTTTTTTCTCTCCTCACCCCTCTCCAATACACATCTCCCTGCCCAGCTCTTGGCAACCAGGGATGCTCTGGCCAGCATCCCGCTCAGCTCCCAGCAACCAGTGACGTTACTGTTTGCAAGGAGCTGAGTGGGACACCGGACAGAGTGTCCCAGGTTGTTAAAAGCCAGGCAGGGAGATGTGTATGTGCCATACACATCTCCCCGCCAGGGTCTTAGCAACCAGAGTGGGAGGGGAGATGTGTATGTGGGCGGGATACTGGCCAGAGCGGCCCAAGTTGCTAATAGCCTAATGGGGAGATGTGTATGGTCCTTGCATATCTTCCCACTCAGCTCTTAGCAACCTCCTAGAACACTCTGGATGGTGTCCCATCCAGCTCCTGGCAACCAGTGAGGTGTGTATGGCCCTTACACATCTCACCGGTCAGCTCTTGGCAACCTGGGACGCTCTGGGCAGCATCCCGCCCAGCTCCTGGCAACCAGTGACGGGACCCCAGGGGCACAATTTGTTGTAGATACACCTCTGGTGATGGCAGCCAGATGTCACTGTCAGAATACAATAGACAAGCGGAAGTTGTAATATTTTTTTTTTCAATCTGCCCACAATTTTAACAGGAACAAATACAACAGTGTAAGGCCAGGATGGAAAGGTGTCAGAAGCTGCTACAAGCATGTGTCGGATTTCTAGTTGCCTGCACTTAATTCCTGCAGTAATTTTCCCCCTTCCTCACCAACAGTCTCTAACTAGCAGCATTTCCCTTTCAGCAAGGTCATCTCAGAAAAGGAAGAGAAACCTTGTTCCCCTGTCAATAATGATTATGTAACCATGCACACACTATTAATAACCCTGCCAAATGAAAGGCCTGCAGCACCTGGCAGCCAAGTTAATACGCAGGCTGAGCGGTGCTTCCACATTTACACTCTGCAAAGTGAATAAAAGTTCTCTATTCCATCATTCAGCCGTCCCAGGAATGATACTAAACCCTGATAATTTATGGCCGCCCCTCCACATGGATCTGCCTGTACACCATTACAGCTTGCCTTTTTTTAAGCTCGCTTTGTTGAAACAAGAATCGCTGAGGGGAGATTAATGAAGCAGCTGTATGGATTTACCAAGTGAAGAGCTACCTGCAAAGGAAGTAATACTTTGCCATCATGCTTAAGATATTAGAGAACAAATACTATGCGAATCCTACACGCCTGCAACTGAAGAGTAAGCAGGGAAATGGGACATAATTAGGCAGAATATAAATCCAGGGCCTGGCATCTCCGCTTCAGTTTTAAAATTGTCAGTTCAAATGAATTATGCAAGAAACAAACACTTCCTCCCCGCCTGCCTCGCTACACTGGAAGGTGCAGAATGCCTCATTCAGAATATGAATTTTACAGCACTGAATGCTGATTAATAACTGCAATTGCCATCTTCCATTTCTCTGTACAGCACATTCCCACAGAGGCTTCTACACAGGTAATGGTATTCAGAGAGAGAAAGCACTATCAGGAGGGGACAGCAGACTTTGGAGTAACTTGCTCACACATACAGCCCCCGTGGTGCAGAACAGACTAGTGAGGAGACTAGAACTTGTCAGACGCCACTGAATAAAGTATAGAAGACTTTTTCAGCTTAGGAAAAAAGGACTCTAAGCAAGTTAAACATACAGCTGACATGCAAATATGAGGACAGGTTTGACTGTTGAAGGATGCGTAGTCTGTTTAGACAAGTTTGTCATCCAGGCACCCATGCCAGACAGCACAAACAGATCATCGACTTAAAGGAGAACTATGAGGTGAGTGAAAATCACTCATCCTCATAGTTCGAGCCGACGTGTGACAATGAAACTGTCACACGTCGGCTCAATAGATCGGGAAGTGAGCGAATGCATACCGTCGCTCGCTCAATTCTCGATCATCTCCCTGAAGAGAAAGGTGACCCTCACTCACCACTCCTCGCAGGGAGTTTGCTATCCCTGAAGGCCAAAGCCAGAATCGGATGAAAGGCAGGGCTAGCTAGTGAGAACAGATATCAAGAAAAGGGCATCCAGCCACTTATCAGTTGGGTCCTTCAGACGCATCCTCTACTGTAATAGTAAGCACCCTGTTAAAGTAGTACACTGCCCAATTCTGCCAGATACTTCTGTACAAAATAATCACTAAACAGGTTAAAGGTTAATAAGAGACAAAATGTTATGGCATCAACATGTCCATGCCCAAACCTCCCTCTACCAATTTGGGAGTCATAGTAGTAGACCAACTCCTCAGAGGGAAGCTTTTCAGTCACTCCAACTGTTATCATATCAAAGGCTCTGCCCTCACGTCATCTCGGACGGTCTGCATTCTAGCAAACGGTCCACTGTCCCCTTGTCTCAATACTAACAAAGGCTCCACCAATACGTGGCCTCCGCCTTTTCACATTATAACAGAGGCTCTTCCATCACCTTATCTCTGGTGGTTTTTCCAAATGCTCCACTATCCCCTTGTTTCCAACTGTTTACATTCTAACAAACTGTGGCTATATCTCCTTCGCACACTATAATGATATACCCCTTGTTAGTCGGGTGCTGGAACAACTGGCAGATGGCACCATATCAAAATCTTGAAATATATGTTGTCCACACACCTTAAAAGGAGAACTATGAGGTGAGTGCTTTTCACTCACCTCATAGTTCTAGCCGACCTGTGACAATGAGACTGTCACAGGTCGGCTCAGTAGATCGGGAGGTGAGCGAACACATACCGGGTTCGCTCACCTCTCGATCCTGTCGCGGTTCTCTGCCGTGACAGGGGGAGGGGCTGGATTCCCCTCTCCCAGCTCTGATCCGCCAGCGCTGAGTGGCGGAACGGACGGGGGAGGGGGTGGGTACAGCTGGCTCTGTCCCTAGATAGGCAGAGCCAGCTGTCACTCACGCAGCTGGGCGGATCCCGTCATCTACGTCGGGATCCGCTCTGGCTGCGGCGTCTCAGTATACCGCGAGCTGTAGCTCGCGGTATACTGAGCTTAGGGTAACGGGAGGACGCTAGTTTGTGTCCTCCCGTTACCCTAAGGAGAACAATGGGGAAAAACACTGACCCCATAGTTCTCCTTTAACCTTGAAAATCTTTATTGACGTTCTTGCAGTATAAAGGAATATTGCAAAATTTTGGAACCATGTAGGGTCTCTTTGTCTGGCAATGTGGCATGATGAAATTTTGAAGCTTAAAAGGGTTTTTAAGCCCTCGCATGTTTTTGCATATATCTATTGCTAGCAAGCAGTCGATATATGCAAAAACATTGTAAAAAATCCTTTTAAAAAGGGTTAATACTGGTGTCTTCGCCGCGTGCTCCCATCCAAACATCCGAAGAGTCTCGGGTGGCGGCAAAGGATCTTGGGGCGGGCACATGCGCACCTCAGAGACGAGGAGAGACACGAGGTAAGTCTATGGAGCAGCGTGCACCCGCACAGACACCGTGGGACATTAGAGATGAGGAGGACAAAGGAATCAGCGCTGGATCGGAGACCCGCACCCAGCGCTGGAGGGACAGCTGAAAAGGACAGGAAAGAAGAAGAAAAAGAACGGATAATGAGCCATCATTTAAGTCCCTACAGCAGGATTGAGAAGGGGGGAGGGATTTGACTTTAAAAGGAGAACTATGAGGTGAGTGATTTTCACTCAACCTCATAGTTCGAGCCGACGTTTGACAAGGAAACTGTCACACGTCGGCTCAATAGATCGGGAAGTGAGCGAAAACATACCGCCGCTCGCTCACTTCTCGATCCTGTCCCTGCAGAGAGCCGTGACTGTCACTCACGGCTCCCTGCAGGGATTACCCCGCTCCGATCCTCCAGCGCTGACTGGCATAACGGACGGGGGAGGGGGCGGGTACAGCTGGCTCTGCCTCTAGATAGACAGAGCCAGCTGTCAATAACGCAGCTGGGTGGATCTCGACAATATTGTCGGGATCTGTCCCGGCTGCGGCAGGTCTCCGTATACCGGGAGCTGTGGCTCGCGGTATACTGAGCTTTGGGTCACGGTAGGACGCTAGTTTATGTCCTCCCGTGACCCTTAGGAAAACTTTGGGGAAAACACTGACCCCATAGTTCTACTTTAATGTCACTTTAAGGAGTGTGTGCAAAACATATTTTTCATTATACATTCTAACAAAAGGTGCCGCCACCACCTCATTTCGGACTGTCTACATTTCAACAAATGCTCCTCTGCCCCCCTTGTCTCCAATATCGTAACAAAGTCTCTGCCCTCACCTCATTTCTGACTGTCTACATGCTAACAAAGTCTCCACCATTATGTTGTCTCTGACTGTCTGCATTCTAACAGAAGCTCTTCCATCACCTCATCTCTGATGGTCTACATTCTAGCAAATGCTCCACTGTCTCCTTGTCTCCTTGTCTCCAACTGTCTACATGCTAACAAAGGCTCCACCAATACATGGTCTCTGCCTGTTCGCTTTCTAACAGAGGCTCTTCCATCACCTTCTCTGTCTACATTTTTACAAATGCTTCACTATCACCTTGTCTCCAACTGTTTACATTTTAACAAACTGTGGTTTTATCTCCTTCGCACACCATATTTACCCCTCCACCTCATTTCTGATTGCCTACATTCTAACAAAGGCTCCGCCATCACCTCATCTCTGACCGTCTGCATTCCAACAAATTCTCCTTTGCTCCCCTTGTCTCCAACTGTTAATATTGTAACACAGGCTCTGCCATCACCTCAAATCTGACAGTCTATATTCTAACAAAAGCACCAGCATTACCTTGTCTCTGACTGTCTACATTCTAACATTGTTTTGCTGTTCCCTTCTCTCCGTCTAAATTTATCAGAGGCTCTGACATCACTTGTACATTTCCAACAATTTACATTCTAACAAAGGTTTCAACAACATCCCCTCATCTGCGACCTTCTTCATCCTAACAAAGGCTCCATCACCCCCTTGCCTAACACTGACAAACACAAGTCATGACGCTGAACTATGTTACTGAAGAAGTTTTGCATTTTGTCTATTATATTTTAGCACAATACAGCAAAATAATAAAGCTCCTCCCTTGCATTCAATAAAGCCTGCTTCCTTTAACATGGCCAGTGCTTGCATGCTATTGTGATGCTCAAGCTTCAGTCTTCAAAAGGTTTTCTGCATTTACGTTAATGCCTATCTGAACAAAGAAATAATATGCCTCAGCTAGAGCTCTATGAAGTAAAAAGCGGGACAAACAATTTGAACAAAGTAGAGTGTCCGGGATAAGTGTAAATTATTTTCAATTTGTCCAAAAATGCCTAAAAGCATCCCTGCCATTACTATTGAAGTTGTCTTCACTTCTGACCTGTAACACTATGTACCATCCCTACCAAATAAACATTCTATGACAACCATTCCCAAAAGAGCATTATTTTCTCTCACAGATGTTGTTATTGTGCAAATAGAAAGAACTGCAAATAGAAATAGCTGCTTGCGACTGCTTGGTTCCACACCCCTGACGAAGTCTGAGAGAAATAGCGCGTAGGATGGACCCAAGCATCACGCCCAGAAGTGAATTACATTCTCTGATATAGCTCTGCATTGGCAAGGCCAGTGTTCACACACAACGGGTTCGGTGATCTGAGTTTGCTGGAGTGGGAGCAGGACTTTCTTGGGTAGCTGGATGTTTTCAAATACAAATTTTTCTGAGTAGTTTTTTTAATATGTTTTAATAAAGTTGATTATACAGGTTACACTATGTGCCATCTCTTCTTTTTATATACGAGTTGGATGTGTCAACAGAAGCCATGATTATCTGCTGCCCCTGCAGGAAAGGGAAGGTAATATTGAGCACACTGAAGTATTTTAGTAGTGGTCATATAAACAAGGTGTGCAGGATTACGGGTAGAGAAGATCACGTTTTCAGCACATAAGACGTTTTCACATAAATGGTGACACGATCTTGAAGCAATTAGTTTCAGTGTTTTCAACAGTGGAGATTCCCTATTGGAGATGGTTTTAACACTGGATCAAGGACTGAGAATATTTTTCTATGGTGTGTTCCACCAGACTCTTTATTGAATTTTATATACATATATTGTGAGATTTAGCTTCCAATGGTAGCACATTAAGGACAGAGTCCACTCGCTTACCACGTCTTTTTAAGGGCTTCTTTGCCCACTTTCAAACATAAAAGTCCACACAGGTGCTTCCCTTGCACGGGTCTTCAAACACACAACAGCAAAATAATGTTTTTTCAAGTCTCACCGACTTCAGGTTATCACAAAAAAACCTCTCCCAAACAGGCTGCATCCCACAGACTTGCCACACAGGCTGGTTGCAGGATGGAGTCCTCCTGACTCCTGGATAGACACCTCGCTTGTCTTCCAGCTGGAACCAAGAACCTTTGCCAGCACCCTTCCCATAAGTGCTGTGCACAGGTGTGCAATTAGGTGCTGGCCACTATTAAACAATGGACCCAGGAATGGAGATTTCATCCATCCCAATTCTCTTAGAAATCTCCCAGTTCCAGGATCCCATGCCAAATCCAGAAATCCTGGGAAGAGCTGCAAAGTCAGCTCTTTCCCAGTACAGGAACTTGCCTCTTGGAACCGCTCAGCCCCTCTGGCAGAGAGCCCTAGGTGTCTGCATTGCCAGCATCTTGCATGGCAGTGCGGCGCAGTGCCACTATATATATATACACATATACACATATACACACACATACTATATTACCAAGAGTATTGGGTCGCCTGCCTTTACATGAACTTTAATGGCATCCCAGTCTTAGTCCGAAGGGTTCAGTATTGAGTTGGACCACCCTCTTCCGCTAGAACAGCTTCAACTCTTCTGGGAAGGCGTCCACAAGGTTTAGGAGTGTGTCTATGGGAATGTTTGACCAATCTTCCAGAAGCGCATTTGTGAGGTTAGGTACTGATGTTGGACGAGAAGGCCTGGCTTGCAGTCTACGCTCTAATTGATCCCAAAGGTGTTCTATCGGGTTGAGGTCAGGACTCTGTGCAGGCCAGTCAAGTTCCTCCACCCCAAACTTGCTCATCCATGTCTTTATGGACCTTGCTTTGTGCACTGGTGCACAGTCATGTTTGAACAGGAAGGGACCATCCCCAAACTGTTCCCACACTGTTGTTGTACCAATCTGAAGGCCACACAAAGTTTGGAGGTGTGTAGCTATTGACTCTGCAGACTTCTGTGCACTGTGTGCTTCAGCATGCGCTGACCCCGCTGTCATTTTATGTGGCCTACCACTTCATGGCTGAGTTGCTGTTGTGCCCAGTTGCTTCCACTTTGTTATAATACCACTAACAGGTGACCGTGGAATATTTAGTAGCAAGGAAATGTCATGGAATACCTGAATCCAATGATTTGGAGGGGTGTCCCAATACTTTTGGCAAGTGTGTGTGCGTGTTTCTTATTAAGTGGATTTGTTATTTTGTTTTCACTTTGGATTATTTGTTACATTGTTTCTTATGCACTGTTCAGTCTATTCATTGTGTTTGTTAGAGAAGTACACTATTCATTCTGTTTGTTTTGGGTTTTCTTTTTAGATCTTAGTGAATACATCACTTTTGTGTTAGCTGCTTATCATTCATTTTATTTATCAGATAAAGCAAGGTCAATGTTATATTACTATTGACCTTGCCTTCGTTTCTGACCTGTAACACTATGTACCTTCCCTACTATATAAACATTCTATGACATCCCCCAAACAGCATTACCTTTTATCAAATATGTCCTTATTGTTTCCTTGCATTTCTATTACATCTGTTATTTACAACAGGCTTTTAAGTACCTTTAGGCTCATCCTGACAAATTAAAAATGGACCTTTAAGTAACTTTACTGGAAGTATGCATGTATACCTTCCTGACATGTTGCAATAGGAAACAAGAATTAAAGTGAATCTGTTCATTTGTCCAAGAGGTTCTTTTGTTATGGCATCCCTAACAGGTTCCCACTGATGCTGTCATCTGCTGCCTTAACTCCCTGTTCAATTGTTGGAGCCCTCAAAAGGTACTCAGTACTTCCAGCATGTGACCATCTCCTTTTACTCTCACAGTGTAGAGTTCAGGCTTGAGCAGATAATCAGCATGCACGAATACGGTGACATAGGAGGTGGTTATTACTGACAAGGAGATTACACAAGGATATGACAGTTCTGCCACAGGAATGGAGTGGTAAGGGAGCGCAGCAAAAGAATCGGGGGGGGAAGAGGTTGGGAGTGGAAATGGAGATGCCCTAACATGAGAACCTGTTTCTTTGCCTTGGAGAAGCAAAGTGACAGATGTTTTTTAAAAGCAGTTTTTGAGCTCCAGAAAAGTGACTCTGCCTAGTCTAAAGGTGGCCATACACTTTACAACCATCGCAAGACCTTAGTCTTGCGATGGTTGTAAAGTACTTAAAAAAACGTACGATCTGCCCATCTTGGACAGGCAGATCGTACTTGCGATCGCAAGTCCGCCCCCTTAAGGGGCGGGCTTGCGATGACTGCAATGAGGGGCGGGCTTGCAAGCACGGCAAACGGGCAGTGTGCCCGTGCGCACACCGGCCCGTTCGTCAGTTGTCGAACAAGCGGGCCACTCACTCGCCGAGAATCGTACGATTCCCGGCGGGTTTTCCAGCCTGCTTGTTCGATGGAAGACGTGCGACCGTACAGTAGAAACGGTCGCATGCCTTCCATACACTGTACGATTCTCGTACGATCGCGGGATTTCCCTCGAAAAAAAAAGCAAACCAAAGCTGGCAATCCTGGAACATGAATCTTTAAAACATGTCAGCAGCGGCAATGAATAGAGTCAATCCTGGCACACAAAAGGTACCTGTAGCTTCACAATCTAAATTACAACAACCACAAGATGTCCAGACAATTACCTGCTATGCCTTTATTACTAGTCCCGCATGACCCCATTACAGGGGCCTGACCCCATGAGAGCTTATAAGGAATTCAGGAATAATACCCTTCCTGAATAGGGGATTCACTTACAGTGAGAATAGCATTCATCTAAAAAACGAGCAGGTACTGACTAGAATACACTTCAGCAGAAACGAATAAAAAGGCGCTGACAGCACGCTATAGTGAACCTTTGTTTTAATAACTTTGGCATTCCGGGGAAATGTTAACAAAGGAGATTTGCTCAATTAGCTCTCAGCAATATGTTACGGCAATTCTGGTGTTTAAGAGCAGCACAATCGCTTGAATTTATCTAGCGATGTGTAATCCCCTCATAAAACCTTTCTGCAGGTCAGCATTGTATCCAAACAGGTATCTCATTATTGTACCGAGATGGCATAACCTCTAATGCTGGAAAAGAAGAAAGAGCTGACCAAGCAAATTCTCTCAGGCAGGGAAATAAAAGCCTATCTACTACAAAACAAAAGTTTGAAAGGGAACTAGACTGTATTTCAGAACGTAGATTTCAATTATTACTGTCAAAGTAAGAGGAAGGTATTTAACATTATTCCTTGTTGTTCCATAGACTCCTTTATCCATATACACGTGTAAACAATTGTGTGAAAACAAGGACTGCTGTGATTAGTTTAGTAAGCATTATAGAGTCTGTTTTAAATTAGGCTGGACCTGACACATAGGCTTCCTCAGAGACAGAGAAGACCGGTGACACAGTCACTAAGCAGGAACCAGAGTCTGCATATTTAAAGAGGAAACATGTTTGCACCCCCACCGACTTGTATTGCCAAACTATATACACAAATATGGCATTGTAAAACATTATAGCTGAAATCCAGGCAAACCAATAAATACACAAATGAAAATCCTACATGGGAGCTGTTTTGCAGCTCTGCCACATACCAAAACAGCTAGATGGATTATACCACTTACAATTAAGGAATACAGGGATGTCCTCTCTCCTTAGCCTTTTCACTTGACAGTGAAAGAGCAGCGGCAGACAGATGAGGTCATCCCTCTGCTTACTCCTCCTATCCGAATGCATACATTGAGCATGCACAATGACAAGAATAATTAACATTTTCTCGTGCTTGCAGAATTACAAGAGGCTAATATCTAGGGATGCACAGATACCAGTTGAGATACCAGTGCAAATACTTGGCATTTTCATGAGAACTACCAGGGTACAACCCTAATATCAATACTAATTCAGCTACTTACACTAGTTGCATTAAATTAAAATCAATGTAATCATCATATAAATACAGAGCTGCAATAATTTAGGTATTTTACAGATGTCTGGAGTTCAGCATTAACACTTGTCAATAATATAATCTACTTGAGAGATAACTATGTGGTAACCTTTTTATTCCAGTTCTCTTTCTGGTCACGGGAGGACATATACTAACCTCCTCCCATGACCCAAAGTTCAGTATATAGCGGGCTATTGCCTGCTATAAACGGAGACGGCCGCAGCCGGAACAGATCCCGACAATATAACATTGCCTGGATCCACCCTGCTGGCCGATTGACAGCGGGCTCTGCCTATCTAGAGGCAGAGCCAGAATCAGCCATAGCATTATGACCACTCGCCTAATATTGAGTAGGTTCCGCTTTTGCCGCCAAAACAGCTCTGACCGCTTGAGGCATGGACTCCACTAGACCTCTGAAGGTATGCTGTGGTATCTGGCACCAAGATGTCAGTAGCAGATCCTTTAAATCCTGAAAGTTGCGAAGTGGGGTCTCCATGGATTGGACTTGTTTTTCCAGCACATCCCACAGATGCTCAGATGCTTGATTGGACTGAGATCTGGATAATTCAGAGGCCAAGTCAACACTTCAAACTCATTGTTGTGTAACAGACTTAACTCAGCCCGCTGCAGCGCAGCACTGCGTAGCCGCACACGTTGGACGCGTCGTGCGGCTCCTCCCCCGCTCGCCAGCTGACAGCTTAAAGCCGTGGCGGCTACGAGAGCTCAGCGCTCAACTAATGGCGTTTGAACGCTGAGCTATCCACCGCTGCCGAACTACCCCGACATCCCAGCCACAGACAGTGTGAAAGTCACGGGCATTGCTCCTCCGTGGGGACCCTCCTTGCTGCCACCCTGCTCTCACCTGGGAACTTGCTGGAGACACTGCCTGAAGGACCTACTACCATCTGCCATAGATCTTGCTACCTCATTCCATCTCTCTGCTGAACCGCAAGTACTCCTACAAATACCTGTATGATACATCACTCCTGCGTGTGCCCACATCCTCACAGCTTACCCCATTGCTGCCATAAATCAGTCTTGCATAATATTGCTCACCTAAAAACGCTTGTGGAACTACAAGTCACATGTGTTGCTTACTGATATCAGGTGTATGTCCTAACTGCTGCATACTACTTCATTTCACTGCTTGCTCCATTGCTGCTATAAATCAGTCTTGCATAATATTGCTCATCTATAAACGCCTGTGGAACTACAGGTCACATGTGTTCCTTAGCGATCTCAGGTGAATGTACTAACTGCTGCATTTGACTTCATTCATTGTTTGCTCCATTGTTGCTCTATATCAGCCTTGCATAACATTGCTTGTCCAAAAAGGCTTGGGGAACTACAAATCCCATAAGCCTTCGACCAGAACCAATTGTATTGTGCAGCCAGTCTTGTAATTGCTGGAGGGATCTCTGGGACCAATACATACCTCGACATTAAGCATTTGCTTGTACGACTCAATTATCCTCCCTTAACTTATTCAATTTAATTTTGCTAGTGCTAACGCATATCAGGGGTAAGAGGTATTACCCTAGGGGAGGCCAGAGAGGCACCCCCTTTTCCTTTTCACAAAAACAGTGCATGATGTGACACAATTCCATACCCTCCTTTTGAACTATGTGGAGTGTAAGACCGGGAATTGAACACTGACAAACCGTTATACCAGACATTTGCTTTAGGCATCCTACTCACCTCCGCAGTTGAGATCCATACGCATAACTACAGCATTGTTACATGTTGTGTTCCTCAAACCATTTTTGAACCATTTTTGCAGTGTGGCAGGGCACATTATGCTGCTGAAAGAAGCCAGTGCCATCCGGGAATACTGTTTCCGTGAAGGGGGGAAGGGGTAATTGGTCAGCAACAGTTTTTAGGTAGGTGGTACACGACAAAGTAACATCCTGGACTAAATTCATGAACTACCTCTGGAACACAGATAAACAATCCTATATTTTACATATGAGTTAATTTGGCTAGTACATTTTATCTCTATTAATGTTACTTGCCACACTATGCGGGTGCATTCTCCATTGCATTTTACCTTTACAATGGTGGATCATGTCCTGCACAATGTGTCATCTCAACCACTTGAAGTCTCCTTCAGAGGGACATTTTACTAGAGTGAAATCTTCTACTGAGGACACCTGTTTTGGTGACAACTGTGGATCTCCACTTATTTTGGAGAGATTTCCCCTAACTTCCTGTTGTGTTTCTGGGACAAAAAAGCAAGAGCAACATTAGCTGCAATCAGCTATAGCCACTTTAATGGGAGCAGAATTCTTTGATTCAGCCCTATTCAGCTACAACATGTTGAAAAAAGGAGTGATCAAAAAATGTGAAAGATGAAACAGGGTCCTGACAGACGCACCGGGATGCAGCAATAAATGTTTTTCCCAACAGATATGGCATAGATAGATATTTGGAATATCAGGAGTGTGAAAAAACAAAACAAAAAGGACTAAAGCGGAGGCCCAAACTACTTGTCCCTCATGACAATCTGCTTATTGCGAAACAAAAAATAATTTTAACCAAAACCGTGCTAAGAAGTGCTTCTCGTTGGTCACCTGACGGAATGAGGCCAGATTTGAGCGGGTAATTCAATTTGTCCAAATTACTTGGGAAATTGAACTTACCGTTTAATGTCCATTGTGCGTGTTAGAGAGCGCTGCTGCCCGGCTACCACAATTTGGCACACAGCGGAATGGGGGCAGCACGGGGCGCGCACACACACACAATTTCTTTTTATTTTCTTATTACTTTATGCTATTGCTATCATACAGGGGCTAACGAGCTATGTGATAGCGTTTGGAGGTGAAAGCCTCTCTTTATGGAGCCTGCCCTCCAATACAGAAGATCGAGCACAGCATTGTTCTGGATCTGCTGGACAGCCCCGCTTGTAACAGCTAAGACAGGAAGTGCTGCGAGTACAGAGCTCCGGTCTCACTGATCACACCAAGCAGATCACTTGTACAAAACAAGTGGCGGCTTCCCTGTTCTACATTTAGCCCTGCTTTCCCACAGCAGGGTTAAATGTAGAGAGAAAAAAACACCTGCCTGTCGCGGCCAAAAGGATTCCTGCACCCCTACAATATGGCACAAAAGTCGTGTTTAGCAGTGGATTTCATGGCAGCCTGGGAAGATGGACTAGGAAATGATCTCCTGGGAATACTTGCTGGTTTTCTATGAATTATGGATACAGAAGTTGCTTACCCCTACACAAGACCAAAACATTTACATTGAATACCATCATATAATTAAGGTGAAGCAATTTAGCCTGAGGTTTATAGGGAACCCTGGCGATTAGTTCAGACGCACATTCAATGAGTTTAACATGACATTTATTTCTACTTACAATCTCCCGAAATGCATCTGTGACTCGCAAACCAATCAATCTAATTACAGGATGGACTTTTCTACTTTCCGCCCCAGGAGAAGGTAATGAGCCTGCTTCTTCCCACGACCCCTGTGTTGAGGTACTAGTACATTAGCGGGAAGGAGAAGTCTAATCAGCTTTTAGCCGGACTCAAATTTATAATCAATAGTAAAGTGTTTCAATGAAGCGAGCATATTACCCAGTGAGCGCAGTGAATGGAGACATCCATAAGCAAGCGGCACTGCTTGAGTTTTATGCAGGATTTGCACACCTGTGCCTCTTGGAATTGCAGTTCTTAGGCCCAGGACATTATTATCATTGTTATTATTATTCAGGATTTATATAGTGCTAACAGTTTGCACAGCGCTTTACAATATAAGGAAGACATCACAATTACAATACAATTCAAGACAAGATGGTTAGGATGGCCCTGTCCTTTAGAGCTTACAATCTAAAACGGAGGGGCAAGTGATACAAGAGGTGGTAGCTGTGTGGGGATGAGTGGTTTGAGAAAGCGATTGTTCAGTGGTTAGGTTGAGCTGGGACTGAGATAAGTCTTTAGGGATCGCCTAAAGGCAGACAAAGTAGGAGATAGACAGGTTGGGGTAAGGAGTTCCAAAGGATGGGAGAGACTCTAGAGAAGGCTTGGAGGTGAGCAGGAAGGAGCTGACAAGGGCTAGAGAACAGGAGGTTTTGGGAGGAGCGGAGGGGACAGTTAGGGTGATACTTCAAGACGAGGTTGGAAATATAGCAGGGGGCAGAGTTGTGGAAGAGTCTAGCAGCAACATTCATGATAGACTAGCCTGTGTAGAGATTGGCCAACTAGGAGGGAGTTGCAACAGTCGAGACGAGCGATAACAAGTGAGTGGATGACTAGCTTTGCGGTTTCTCCGGTTAGGAAGGGGCGTATTTTGGAGATGTTACGAAGGTAAAGGCGGCAGGATTTGCATAGTGATTGGATGTGGGACAGAAAGGTGAGGTCAGAGTCAAGGATCACACCCAGCACATTCACATGGGGGAGGGAGGAAAAGTTGTGCTATCAAATCACAATGGAAAAGTTGGGGGAAGCGGCATAGAGATGGTATTTGGAAGCCGTGCAAGGGGAGCAGCTGATTCTGCAGGAAATTAAAACTTTCAAACAGCATCCATTGTAAGTGATTAAATCAGCTTTTAAAATAGCATAAAACATTTTGACTTTAATATTTCGCAAGAATACTTAAACTAGACACATGACAGAGAGAAAACGTTTGCTGTTAGTTAGAATGAGTCTTTGCGACTAATAACTGCCACAAACAAGTTCATAAATTCCGCCCCACCCCCCATCACTTTTTGTCCTGGGAAATCCCCCAAAATTGGAGACAGATGGCACCTTACAGAGGCTTCAACCACTCCTTGCCCTATCCAAATGTTTTCAGAAGTAAAAGCACTCACCCACAAGGAGCTGCAAAGCGCTGGTAAGCAATTCACCACCAGCTCTCACCTGATATAGCAGGTTTGGGTGGATGCAGCTTGATAAACAGGTGTTAGAAGTAAAATTGTACCCCTACATTCAAATTACATTTCCCTCTCGTTTCAGAATATTAGGAAAAAAATCGAATTTTTATTGCATGTTCTTCAATTCCAGAACATTTTCCTGCAAGTGTCTGCCTTTTCATCATCTGCCAGCGCCAGGTTAAGGCAATGCTCTGCCTGTTTAAACTTTTCAAACCTGAAGTTTTAAAGGCTGAAGCATCAATCAAACATAAAACCACCTTAATCTGGGTCCCCATGTACTACTTAGTGAAGAGGAATTAACCTTTAACAGCTAACTCACTGAAGCTCAAACATCCAGCACGGTGAAGTACAATGAATGCTACTTAACCTGCGATGAATATGCATGAACATATTAACAGCACATTCACTCTATATGGAGGTCACAATCTATTGACAATTGTATAGCTGCAGCAGGTCATGTGCCGGCTTCGAAAGTAACAACACATGCTGTTGTATGCGAGAAGAATCAAAAGTTGTTTTAATTGCTTTGCTTGACATATGACATGTCTAAACCATCCAGTCCAGTCTACTCAGCATGTAGCAGCTAAAGTTAAATCCCCAAAGCAAAATAATCAAACCAACAAGAAGCATAGAGATATATAGAGCAGTACAAAATGTCATGTGATGTAAGCTATAAAAAGAAACATTTGACTACAGTACACACGCTGATGGAACGGTGCAGTCCCTTGTTGGTCCCAAGGTGCCAACTTATAGGTGAAAATGGCATCCCTTATTGGTCTTTTACCTAAACCCAAAGGGTGCACACTACTGGGGGGAGAGCAGAGAGAAGAAATAGAAGTTAATATACCACTCTTTCCTCTATGTTTCTGCACTGGTGAATCCCACACCATATGTCCAAATGTTAATGGAACCCTGACCATCACACCAACACTACATGGCCAATAATATGTGGGCACACCTCCAAACTATTAGGTTCGAGTGGATTACAGTTTGGGGAAGGCCTTTTTCTTTTCCAGCATGATGGTGCCCTTGCAGCTCCATGAAGACATGGTTTGGCCAGTTTGATGTGAATAAACTTGAGTGGCCTGCACAGAGCCCTAACCTCAACCCTACTTTACACCTTTAGGATGGATTAGAACACCAGGTCTTCTCATTCAGTCAGTACCTGACCTCACAGATGCTTTTTTGGATGAATGCCCACAAAAATCTTTTGTGGAAATCCTTCCCAAAAGAGTTAAATCTGTGAAAGCAAAGGTAGGAGCTGCATATACATTCACATTGATTTAGAAATGTCCAACACAGCAAACAAAAGATACTTTTTTCTACAACGCTTACATAAACAAGCTTGATCAAATCGTAAAGAGTAACAAGAATGTACGTTTGTAAGAATCTAATCTTCCACTCTAAAATGGTTGAAGTGCTATGACTATGTCTCAGTATGGCTGCTACATAAGATGTTATGTTGAAGGAAGAGATGGAGGAGCTGGGCAAGCACAGGGAGTAATCAGACACTCCCAGAAGAGAGGAGAGCTATGATGTGCAAGTAGGGAGGGGGCAGTGCTAAGGAATGGAATCCCTTGGAGTAGTCAAAATGTCTAGCAAAGTCAAAGGCACATATGAAAAGAATTAAGAAAAATTGCATAAAGAAGAAAACACGTAAACATTTACTATATTAGGTTTTTCTGTGCTTTTACCTGCAATTTGTGAAGGGAATATTGAACACAAATCCTAATGGGGGTGCTGTCACTTTAAACAAGCTGCTAGCAGGCTTTCAACAAGTTTCAAGTTGTGAAGTCTTCTGGCAGCTTTATTAAACTGACGGCACTCCCATTAAGATCTGTGTTAAGGTGACACTAAACTCTGGAGTTAAATCTTAAAAATATATTCAAGCACCTTAACTATTAACAAAAAATGTAGTTTATTTGTGTATCACTCCGCTGTAGATCCTCATATCATCTCTGAATTGATGCGGATACTGTCCTTCCTTCTGGAGGGTGACTACTTTTGTTCCTCATGGTCCCTGTGTGAGTTGTAAATTAGCCACCACTCCAAGTTCACTCTCATGATGGACTACAATCTCAATACAAATTAGTCAATTAAACGTGAGATTGTAGTCCATCATGAGAGTGAACTTGGAGTGGTGGCTAATTTACAACTCACACAGGGACCATGGGGAACAAAAGTAGTCACCCTCCAGAAGGAAGGACAGTATCCGCATCAATTCAGAGATGATATGAGGATCTACAGCGGAGTGATACACAAATAAGATACATTTTTGGTAAATAGTTAAGGTACATGAATGCATTTTTAAGATATAACTCCTGAGTTTGGGGGTCACTTTGAACAATCCCAAACTGGAGCGCAATGGTGCTTTAAAAGCTTCAACAAAGCTTGCCAAAAGCTCTCCAAATGCGCTCTAAAAGCTCACAGCTGGATTCCCCCCTCCCCGCTCAGATTCTCCAGCGCTGACTGGCGGAACGGACGGGGGAGGGGGCGGGTACAGCTGGCTCTGCCTCTAGATAGGCAGAGCCAGCTGTCAGTCACGCAGCTGGGCGGATCCAGACATAATTGTCGGGATCCGCTTCAGCTGCAGCGTCTAAAGTATACCGCGAGCAGCAGCTCGCGGTATACTGAGCCTAGGGTGACGGGAGGACGCTAGTTTGTGTCCTCCCGTTACCCTAAGGAGAACTATGGGGAAAAGCCCTAACCCCATAGTTCTCCTTTAAGATCTAGGTGACCCCCTGGAAATAATCAAGAACGTGTGATGCATGCTGGGTAACTTTTAATGCCAAGTAATCCAGTAAGCATGCTCCAAGCCAGTAACAAATACTCTGTTATATATAGAGCAGAATGCTGATATGTAAAAGTGTAACATGATTAGCTATATGTGGTTTCCATTTTGCGTCTCTGACAGCTCCACATTAGCACATTTTTCTGTGTAGCTATGCAAGATTTCTCCATTTACTGACAACATTTACAATAATAACAGCCAATTTAGAAAGTTTCCCCAGCTCATTAGGGAACTGAGATTGCGGTGTGTGGGCCCTGTCTGCTGAACGTTTACTGACAATGACAAGCAGCAATCTTCTCCAACACGTAATTACTAACGTTTTAGTAACAGATTTCTTGTGCCGTTCTTTTTTTGTGTGCACATTATGATCAATCAGTGTACCTCTGTTTATCCTGTGACCTGGTAAAAGTAGAGAGATTAGTCAATGGCCTTTGGTTAACACAAGCAATTATTCTGATAAATCAGAAAAGTTAGCTTAGAAAAGATGACAGAGCCCCAGAGGCAACACCAGCTTCATAGCGGTCAGGAATGACAGCACTCCAGGTAACGCCACAAATCAGTGTAAAGGAAGATTCAGTTTATAAAAATGGAATTCATAATCCAAGTTCCCACTTTGCTATCATACGGAAACATTTGTTACGTTCCTGATCACCATATAGCAGATTTGTCGCAGTGTACCGCCTTAACATACCACCTGTTTTTCCAGAAACACTGGAAGTGCATCTCATCAGTAGGGCTGAAGCCAATAGCCATAGGTCACAGACCAGATCCAGGTAACCAATCACAGCAGACCTTAGACAATGACCATTGTGAGCGGTCAAGCTGATCGCTCCCTATGTCAGCATAAGATAAAGATCGGCTTCAATTTGGTTCTGGTTTCTGAGCTGCGTAATATGTAGGCTGCCTTTACTGATATCACCTACTGAAAAGTACCTGCGTAACAGAGATGGAGAATTAGAAGAAAGAGCAGCACAAGGAGCCAATTGGTTCATTAGCTGACAAGAAGCATGCTGGTAGAAGAGAAAGCAGAGTGACAGGGAGATGAGCTCATCATTTTGCGTCATCTCCTTTTTACTGTCCAGCCACAGACTGGGACAGGTGCTGCATGACCTGGACTGAGAGAAAGTGGGTTAAATGATGCCGGCCATCAGTCTGAGGACATCTAGCAGCAGAAAAAACGTACTATGAATGAATTGTCTCTGGATTGAAATATTGCAGCAAAAGCCGATTATTGTTGTTTATCTTTCATTGTTAAGTTGCGAGTTGCATATGGATGCTGGTACTTTTGGCCGCCTGGACATCTAGGAAACAATAACCTCTGGTCATGAGAGAGTTGCAAACCTGCCAGTTTTCATATGGTTCTTTAAAGCAGAACTTGCAGTAAATCAAATCTCAACTCTTGCCGTGGGACTACACTCGCCCCCCAACCACCCCGGATACTACAAGGGTTACATGCTCTTTCTTCTAGTAAGCTGAAATAACAAAGTTAAACACACCCGAACCAGGATCCCGGCTTGCTCTTAGACCGCAACGGTTCAGCTTCGCGCCCCCTGCGGTCCAGCAGTCTAAGGCCCTGTGAGTCAGCACATTCTATAAAGAGTATGGAATGTAAGGACACCGAGGGACCTAACTTCGCTGGGGCAAAGGAGGAGACAGACTGGGGAGAGAGGTGTAAGAGCAAGTCGGGATTGTGGATCGGGCAAGTACAACTTATTTCAGCTCTGTAAACAAAATGAGCACTTAAAAGGAGAACTATGAGGTGAGTGAAAATCACACGTCCTCAAAGTTTGAGCTGACGTGTAACAAGGAGCCTGTCATACGTCGGCTCAAAAGATCAGGAAGTGAGCGAACGCATACCGCCACTCGCTCACTTCTCGATCATCTCCCTGCAGAGAGCCGTGACTGTCACTGATCGCATCCCATAGGGATTCCGCCCCTTCCGATCCTCCAGCGCTCACTAGAGGAACGGACGGGGGAGGTGGCGAATACAGCTGGCTGTGTCTCTAGATAGGCAGAGTCAGCTGTCATTCACGCAGCTGGGTGAATCTGAACAGCATTCTCGGGATCTGTCCCGGCTGCGGAAATCTCAGTATACCGCGAGCAATAGCTCACGATATACTGAGCTTTGGGTCACGGGAGGAGGTCAATATATGTCCTCCCGTGACCCTTTAGAGAACTATGGGGAAAAACACTTACCCTACAGTTCTCTTTTAACCCTTCCAGTGAGGGGGTAGCCCCACTGCAAGGGTTAAGATTGTATTTGCCCAGAGTTCTGCTTTCAACAGCAGACAGGATCAAGTACATTCAATTATAAAGGCCATATAAACACAAAGATTATGGAAAGTCTTCACCCCATCCTATAGGATACAGAAGACAACAGGCTGTAACAAATCCAGACACACTTTCAGACAGAGTGGGGCATCTTTGCAGATCCCTCTGGTAGTGAGAAGGAGAAGTTAAAAACACATTGCAATACAAGAATAGGTTCTATGCAGAAGCAACTCTTCCCTGATGTCCTTGTAGTGTAATTGCCGCCATAATTGGATGCACTGTTAATTGCATTTACATTTGCTGCCGTCTTGGGAACTGTGCAGCTTACGCAGATGCAGCCCCCCATTCACGGCAGTAACTCAACACAAAGAGGACTGCTAAGAGGGAGATAAACTCACAAAGGTTGTATGAAATCAGGCCCCAGGGGCTCCTGCCATGAACGCGCTGAATACCAAAAAGACAAGTTCTTCCCCTGCGTGTCTTACTGAGTGCAGTACAAGTAATTACACCTTTATTTACTGGAAGAGAATGGCAACACATTCTTTGAAATTGTTCTATTCAGGTACAATAGTTTTGTAAAGCCTTGTTCAATAAAGACAATGTGAACAATTACAATACAATGTAACAATACCAAAACAATAACAAACGCACACAGATTTTGAGATTTAAAGGCGCCGCTTACAAGCTAAAGAGGGAGGGGGTAAAGGCAACATATAAAAGGGTCTTATATACAAATATCAGGCGGGATACTCTGAACATTAGACATACTGTGTAGATGGATTATAAGACTCTTTTAGATGAAAAACAGAACTGCTCAATGTAAATAATGTGTGTTAGTGTTTTAGAAACTTTGTTTTAATGTATAGATGGTAATTACATGTCAGCTAGATTTATTAACCACTTGCTGTCTGGAGCATTTTCGTACTATTTGCGCACACATGACAAAATATGAATTTTTGGCTAGAAAACAGCTTCAAACCACCCAAACAATGATATATGTTCTGAAAGCAGAGACCCTGTAGAATATAAAAAAATGCTAGTTGCAATTTTTTATGTCGCATGGTATTTGCCCAAATGTTCATCAAACTAGTATTTTTTTTTTAGGATAAAATAAACTAAAATAAAAATTTGGTGCACAAAACATAATACACAATTTTTTGGTAAAATATGAAAGATGGGGTCACACCATCAGGCTCAAATCGTGAAAGAGTGGTTCAAAGGGCATGAGACATCATTTTTACACAAGGATTGGTCAGAGTCCAGACCTTAAGCCGATTAAGAATCTTTGGGATGTCCTGCAGAAGACTTTTCGCTGAGGTCTGATTCTCCCTAAAGGCGGTCCAAGAAAATATTACAGTGTGTGACTTTTTTGGGGGGCCAGGCAGTGCACAAAGGTCCACTTGAATCACTAAGGATGCTTCGTGAAGCAAGGAGAAGATGGAGTACGATACTGTGTGGACAACACTGGGCCCTGTATTGGGGTGATTAATATTTGCATAAAATACAAATGGAGAAATAGGGCACATCTGAGTTCCAGGTATAGATATCTCTGTATACGTACACTGGTACAGACACACACACACACACACACACACACACACACCACTGTTTTTCCATAAAAGAAGTGTTTGAACATGGACTCTCATAGCTGGATCGCCAGGTATTATATTAATAGCTTTAGATTTAAAATTATTCTGGGAGGTTGTGTGAATAAACTGAAATACACGCTCGAGGGATAATCTACAAATCTGTATGAGAATAAGTACATTGTAAATATGATTCAGCAAACAAATAAAATGGCAAACCTTGTTTACAAAACTAGTTTTAGTTAAACATCACAAGGGTAAGATATAAAGCCTGGTCACACCAGTGGATTTTATGTGTAATAAAAGAGTTTTAAAAGCTGAAAGTCTAATGTAAATATGCAGAAGAGTAGCCGAGATATCCAGCGGTTTTGAGAGCACAAGCACAAATAAGACCGCAGCAGCATGGAGCCTTCCCGTCCTCCAGATCATGCCAGAAAACATATTGCATACAAAGTTGCAACACCAAAATAACACTTTTAATACAATATCATCTATATCCATCATCTAGGTCATCTATATCCATAACAGAGGGAAATGGGACTCAATCAATTTTTCATGAGTATAGCTTTTTTTGTATATATGTATCTGGGCCATCTTCACCCTATTTAAGTGCAAGTCAAAGCAGCAGGTTCACTAGGGGACATTTCACTGTTGTACTGTTTTAATAAATTAATTCCCTGTGCTTTTAATTTAATAGCTTTAAAAATAGAATATATAACTTTTTATTTTTGTATTGTAAATTCATGTATTTATTAATACTCTAATCGAAGTTTACAATTACAGTATGAAACAGAGGCATACTGCCACCTTCAGGCTGAAGGCTATTTTTGTTATAACAATCTTCATTACTCCCTTCAAATTGTGGATGTAAGGGGGATAAAGACATATGTACACCCTTGCAGTTTACTGTAGACAGATGCACACATCTTTAAGCCCTCGTTCTACCTGAACGTTTTGTAGCGCGTTCTACGCTCGACGAACGCTCTACAAAACGCTCAAAAATATAAATCCCATTGTATTCAATGGTCTCGTTCCCACATTGGCGTATTTCCGCCCGTCCCTAATGCGCTACAAAACGGCCCACGCCTGAAAAGGTACAGGTACTACTTTGGGCCGTTTTGTTGCGCGTTTCCATTTGGATACAGCCAAGTAGCCTTCGGAAACACGCGACGGTCGCGCAACTTTTTTACCGCGAATCGCGAGAAAAACGCGCGACAGACGCGCATATGCAATACGCCTAGGTGTGAACGAGACCTAAGTGTTTGATTGATCGTTCAGTGCAACACAAATGTTAAATTTGCCTGCACCAAGTCCAAAGACTTTCAAAGTCAAAGATGTACTGGGAGAAGAAAACACAAATAAAAAGAGATCAATACATCAAATGACTGCTACATGCACCACATGATCGGTTTGAAAACAATCAGAATTTTTCAACTTCTCTGATCATTTTTATCTTCAAATTGAACCCACTAAGTTTGTTAAAAGCAATACAAATGGTAGTAAACAATGATTGAGAACAGCTTGATTGGATTAAAATATTAAAGGAGAACTATGAGGTGAGTGATTTCCACTGACCTCATAGTTCTAGACGACATGTGACAATGAGACTGTCACAGGTCGGCTCAGTAGATCGGGAAGTGAGCGAACACATACCGGGTTCGCTCACCTCTCCATCCTGTCACGGCTCTCTGCCGTGACAGGGGGAGGGGCTGGATTCCTCTCTCCCCGCTCCGATCTGCCAGCGCTGAGTGGCGGAACGGACGGGGGAGGGGGCGGGTACAGCTGGCTTTGCCTCTAGATAGGCAGAGCCAGCTGTCACTCACGCAGCTGGGCGGATCTCAACGTCGATGTCGGGATCCGCTCCGGCTGCGGCGTCTCAGTATACCGCGAGCTGTAGCTCGCGGTATACTGAGCCTAGGGTAACGGGAGGACGCTAGTTTGTGTCCTCCCGTTACCCTAAGGAGAACTATGGGGAAAAACACTGACCCCATAGTTCTCCTTTAAGGCAAGTGTTTTATTGAATAATTAGATACACATCACTGATCCAGAACAAGCACATACTTGTGAAGGCAGTATAAGGTGACAGGCCAGAGACGAAACCTTCAAAAAATCAATAATAGCAGCTCCTTTTTTCTAACATGACATGTTCCTTTTAAAGCATTTGCCAGTGCAAAATGGGAATAGGAAGTTAGGATCACACTGAATTTCTGGAAGATCAAAGGGTATTTTTTCTGCACTTGCATGGTTTAACACATTTAGAAGTTTAAGGTGAGGAAATCTGCATGTATTGCTTGAGATATGTTTGTATATTGTCCACACATGAACTTTAAGTGAAATCGGACTATGATTATTAAATAAAATACTCCATTTCAAATTTCTCTTTGCTGATCTTTAGCTTTAAATCTCTATTTGGGTTTACATTTGGTCTCCTAAGCTCCTTGTATACAAGAAAAAAAAACCTCTTTGCTGCTGAAAACTATTCATAACATGCCATAAGCAGGCACAAAAGAAGGTGACAGTTCGGTTTAGGCCTTGGGGCAGCGTCAATGACAAACAGTAAACAGCACCATAATCAAAATACTATTTTTCCCTAAAAGGCGCTGCGCATTTGTGCACCAGCAGATAAACAAAGAAAGAGATTTCTCAGTACCAGCACACTAGGAATTTCAAGAATATACCCAAAGCGATCAGAATAAGCTATCATGCAGAATATATTAAGAAGAGATAAGCATCGTTCTGTGAATCAAGCCTCTTGGGCATCATCGTGGAAGATGTAGAAACCAGTCAATGGCAGGGAAAGCTGCTTACAAATGGTGATGCTAAGTTTGCATGCTGATGGAAGAAGGGGGTATAAGCAACGAATAGAAACAAACTCAAAGGAAAATTTAAAGTAAAGTATTTTTTGCATGCTATACATAAATGGCATTCCGAATATAGTTCTGATTAAAGTAGATATAAAGTTACTGAAACTTTCTGAACATTTAGTTTGCTAAAACAAGTAATCAACCATTTGTCTTTTTATTTTAGAATTTTACATTCTTCCTTTCTTGCATTTCAGCTGATTTCTTGCAGCCTTATTACAGACACTTATTGCTGATATACATTCCAGAAATAGCTCCACAGCATTTCTTAAAGTGAGTTTTTCTGATGGTGACAACAGTGGACCATACCCGCATAATGTGTGTTGATGATTATGTATATAGATATATCTATATATATATATATATAG
>NW_017306497.1:1102131-1109784 GCF_000935625.1 Nanorana parkeri
CACACACCCCCACACACACACACACACACACACACACACACACACACACACACACACACACACACACACACACACACATATATATAATTTTTGTATTTTTTTTTTTTTACATACACTAAAATGTGCATTTTGGGCTTGATAATTAAATTAGCACCCCCCTCCTTCCCAAAACAATATTTTTCTAAAAGCAGCGAACCTAAAAAACAAAACAGGTAGCGGCTAATTTTTATGTCACACCATATTTGCACAACTGTCCATCAAACCTATATTTTAAGTAAAAATGGCATTACATTAATAGTGCACACAAACACAACAAAATCCCCATTTTGTTGGCTAAAATATAAAAACTTTAATTGTTTTGAGTAAATAGACGCAAAACATGTCAAACCTGAAAATTGTGGACAGCCGCAAAAAAAGTGACAAAACTACAATACCCAACATTGTCCATAGTCGATGCTTCAAAAGCCTTCACTGCTCCTAAAATTGTATTTTTTATAGCAATTAGAAAGTGACAAGGCAATCTTTACCCAACAAAAAAAAATAAGAGTGCATTATCTGAAAGACAATAGCCATAAATATTGTACAGTGGCTGGAAAGTTTGTAAGCAGTTTGGTTATGCTGCATAAGAGGGAGCAATGGGACAGGCTTTATCTTGAAATACAGATAATTAAAGGCCTGTGGCAAAAAAACAATTACAGATGGCAACAATGGGAATTGTGGAAAAAACACACATGCAGCCTGTTTTCACTGTAGTGCATGTGGACAGGCACAGGAGAAGGCCAGAAATTAGCAGGATTAGCATGTAACAAAGTATAAAAATGGATAAAAACCCTTCCCCCAACTACCAATTTTGTAAGATACACCGCATTTTGCTACCTACATGACATTTAGTAAGGGTTTACATCTAATTTAAACAGACCTGCCAGTGCCTACAAGCCCTACGTTAATCACTCTATATGCAGTTTGTCAGCAGCACTCCCTATGCTTTGGCTATCACAGCTAAAGTAAATTTTCATTGTGACTGCTTTGACCTCACCCTTTTAAAGTAAGGGGGGCTGGCTTATCCAAAAGACCCTTTCAAGACAACTGAAAGGATTATTTTGCCAGGTCTGCGAACCTCAAACTTGCAGGAATTACCCATGGCAGTGGCGAACCCTAACCTCATCCCTAGTGACCAACAGTTTTATTAGACAGAAAGTTTTAAAAAATATACACTAAGAACACAGGCGGCAATAAAAAGCTGACAAGGGTTGTAGCCTTTCCCTACTCCACTAATAAAATACCCTTTTATATTTCTTAATGTTCTTCTGTGATCCCATGTGGTGCAGTGCCCTTTAATATGTGGTTTGTTGTCAGCTCATTCATCCACCACAATCAGGGCCGTCTTTAACGCAGGGCAAATAGGGCAGTTGCCCGGGGCCCAGTCATGGTTGTGGGGCCCAAAGCAGCTGCCCCTTGAGCCCGCAGAAACTTGCCGATCGGATCGCATAGTAAAATACGTTATGGCAGCAGCCGCATACGGCACTGCCATAATGTATTTTCCTATGCGATCTTCACCATCGCACGGCATACTACAGGTGTAGCTCCTCCCCCGCCCGCGTAGCGTGACATGTAAGTGTCACACGGGCTTCACTTGATAACGTGAGGCAGTGCGTACGGGTGCCTCACACACGCGAGGGGAGTCAGACATCGGGAAAGAAATACTGAGGCTGACTGGCACGAGGAGTCGAGGACTGTTCTGGGACTGATTGATGCAGGTAAGAGCTGGCCAAAGTTTATGCTTAAGTTGCTCTCACAACTTGCGGTTCTCAACCTGGGGGTCGATTGACGATTTGGCAGGGGTCGCCTAGCGGCTCCTGGCCACCCAGGAGAGAAGCGCTTTCTCTGCTTTTTTTTTCTTCTGACATCGGGCCCGCCGTCTGTCAGAAAAAAAAAACTAAAAAACTTTCTCCCAGAAAGGTTTAGTCGACTCGATGGAGTGACAGGGTTAATAGTAAACCTCCGTGTGCAGTGAGAGGGGATAGCAGTCTTCCCCTCTCCCCTGTCACATTGTTACCTCCAATTGCTATCACACAGGGGATTGTTAGCTCTGTGTGATAGCAATAAAGTTAAGTGGAAAAAAATAGATAACAAATTATTAAAGAAATAAAAATAAAAAAAATAAAAAGGTGATTAAAAAGTAAGAAATAATAAGAAACAAATAATTTAAAAATAAGAAAGCGATAAAAAAATAAACAATAATAAGATAAAAAATTATTAAAAATAAAGTAAACAATAAGACAAATACAAATTTTAAAAAGTGATTTCTGCTGTGCTAGGTGAGAGGCCTCCTCAGCCCTCTCCTAGCGCAGCAGTGTCTCTTCTCCCACCACGCCGCCAGACGTCGCTGCAGCAGCCGCGTCATCCCTAAATTTTACCGTTGGGGGTCACCACAACTTGGCAAATGTTACCAAGGGGTCCCGGCCCTAGAAGGGTTGAGAACCACTGCTCTATTTAATAGAAGTATATAGAGCTGCAGCTGACGATTATTTTCATAATCGGTTAGCCGATTTTTAGGTTCGATTAATCGGATTAAAAAAAAGTCTCCAGTGATGGACTACTAGTTTGTATTGGGATTGTAGTCCATCACTGGAGCGAGCTTGGCGCGGTGGAAGTAAAAAAAAAAAAGTGTGGTGTGCAATATAGTACATTATACATTGTTGCAATGCAGAATACCGCCGGCTACAGAGGAACAACAAATCCCAGCAATAATACATTAAACACCCGGTATGATGTACTATTGCTGGGATTTGTTGTTCCTCTATAGCTGCTGTTATTCTGCATTGTGCCGCTGTATAATACAATGCAGAATACCAATGTATTATACAGTGGCACAATGCAGAATACCAGCAGCTATAGAGGAACAACAAATCCCAGCAATAGTACATAATACCGGGTGTTTAATGTATTATTGCAGGGATTTGTTGTTCCTCTATAGCTGCTAATGTTCTGCAGTGTGCCGCTTTAAAAAAAAAAAAAAGGAAACATTAAAAAGGTGAATAAATAAATATACAGCGCTCATAACCTTAAAACATGTATTGGTGATTATCATATATAAGTGATCAAACCAAATCCATAATTGATGTGAATTTGGTTTGATCACATATATATATATACTAATCACTAATACACATTTGATATTTAACATTAAAAAGGTATCTCGAGTGACTTACCTTTAATGATGGTGGGCCCTTGATTGTCGGCGGCGAGTGAGGGAGCTTGCAGCGAGTGAGGGAGCTCACGGCGAGGAGGAGAGCAGCGGCGTGCGCAGCTTCAGCGTCCTGTGCGGTGGGCGTGGCTTATGCGGCCTGTGCGGTGGGCACGCCGGGCGCAGCGTGTGACGTGTGGCTCAGGCCGCGTGTGGAGCCCCGAACAGGCTAATCAATCTATAGCGTTTTCAATCGTCGATTTTAATCGACTAAATCGATTAACTGTTGCAGCTCTAGAAGTATATGAGGAGTGAGACTAAAGGCCGTGACACACTGCACGCGAAGCAACTCGGAGTGGTGGCGCGCTGCCTTTGCGAGCAGTGTCATGTCATTTTCTTCTCGGCACGTCAGCTGGCGAGAGCTCGCGGAGATGAGCGTGCCGAGATGAACAATTTCAACTTCAGCCAATCGGCTCGCGCGTATAAACCCACGGGATGCGACGTCTGGCTGGTTGTTACGGACGAGCCGATTGGCTGAAGGTGCAGTCAATCATGTGCCTGCACTCAGTTCACACACTGCACGCGAAGCTCCGTGCCGGAGAGCTTTGCTTCGCTCTGCACGGCTTCGCGTGCAGTGTGTCACGGCCTTAAGAGGCTACAGTTGGCAAGTGCAAGTACTGTTACAGATCAAGCTAAGGACTTGTTTCTGAACCAGCTCTTTATGTTTACATTATTAACGTTTTTTTGAGAGAAGTCTATGATCTATGTGTGCTGTTTTTTTTTTTCTTGGTGTTGGGGAGGTGAGAGAAATTGTCAACAGCAGCAGGCAAACTGCCGTGGCAATACGAAATCTCAAACATGTCCCACTGGGTGCAATGGATATGTCAAAAGCCTGTACAGGCATGATAGCACAAAGTAGGTACACGCACCATTTTCAAGGAATATCCACAGAAAGCCCAGCCTCATAATATCAAACCGGATAAAAAGTCAGCTTATTGCTTTAAGTGAATGTGTGATGTCAATGGTAGCACTTACCTAGAATTGAAAACATATTACTCTATCACTCCAGATAACCATTGACAGTGTAATTATTATTCTAATACAGCAGTAAGCAAAAGATGTATGTTCACATGATTCACAGAAAAGTTTGGGCACATTTCCTCAGACATGCAATGTGCCTTGTTATTTTCTTCAATCATGTACATTTCCTCATGTTTTATCCCTTAAAAGGCCATGCGAGTAGAGAAAAATGAATGTTGTTCTGCTAGAAATGCACTCCGCTCTTAATTTCCTCTTGTGGGCTAAAACCCAGCTTTTTGTATTGACTTAGTGGTGTCAGACCTGACCATTGGCTTTTGCTAAACTACTCCCGTGCCTTTTTAAGCAAAGCATAGGGACTAATTGTCTTGTAATCAAAGATAACAACAGGGAGGGCTAAATGGTCTCTGAGCTTATACAGGCAGAAAGTACAGGACAGCTGGAAATTCCATTGAGGGATATAGGAGCAAACTTCCCAGGGTGAAAGGTTTGAAAACTGTCACAGGAAATAAACACAGCTACCTACTTGCACTTCACTTTATCCCCGTCCCCCGTAACAAAGTCTCTTTTGGACTTATAAAACAGATAGAGCAGTGGTAAATGTAAAAGGACTTAAAAGAAGCAGATAACAGAAGCTTATTATTAGGGTTTACATACACTTTAAATATGAAACTTCTGCAAATAAAGTCATTCAAGGAAAATGTCTGTTAAGTGCCCCATTGGTGTCATTCACCTTGCATAGTAGGTTGTGCCAGTAATTAAATCATTACAGTTGCCATTAAAGACCCTGAGTCTGGGTTTGTAGAAAGGAGTCTCCCTAGGATCCGATTATACTCTTCAAAGGCCCCGTTCACACTGAGCGATTTATCGCGCGATTTTTGCAGCGATACCGCTCTATGTAGCTTCTCCAATACATTTCAATGGAGCTGTTCACATCTCGTCGCTCAATATCGCTTGTAGCTCGTCACTGGTAGCTTGTCGCTCCTACATGACCCTTTTTAGAGCGATTTTGAGCGATATTGCTCCTGATTGCATATAGCCCAATAGGAAAAAGTTGTGCGACACGTCGCGCAATATCGTTCAAAGCCGCACGATTTTCATGTCGCTCAGTGTGAATGGGGACTAAAGGTTGCACAAAAAGTCAGGAAGCTACAGTCCCACTTGCACGCAGTCCTTGGACTTTGGCTGCAATGGATTGCATAATAGTCAGTGGAAATGGAGAGAATTTCATGGAGAGATGATCACTCTTCTGAAAAAGCTAGTTACCTGGCTGCCCTAACACAAAACAAGTGTGTGGAAAACAAAAAAGTCAGGGTGAAGTTTATACCAACAATCTCAAGGTCATTAACTCAAATAGCACTGAAGCCAAAGGGTAATAATAATAGCCAGGTGACTAGTTAATAAGTCACTGGTGCCATTTTAAATAACACCTGCAATTATATTTCAGGTGAAGGAGAATTGTGGGACGAGTGAAATACGTTCATCCCCATAATTAGAGCCGATGTGACACTGCAGCTGTGACACTTTGGCTCTATTGATCGATCACAAACCGCTGATTGCTCAGTTCCTGATGTTCGCCCTGCAGAGAGCGATGACTGTCAGGCACCGATGATCCCCGCAGGGATTTCCCCTTCCCTCTTTCCGTTCCTCCAACGATGGCTGGAGGGACAGACAGAGGGAGTGGGTGGGCACAGCTGGTTCTGCCCGTGGAGAGGCAGAGCAAGCTGTCAGTCAGGAAGGTGGATCCTGACAATGTTGTCGAGACCTTTCCCAGCCGGAGCGTGGCTCTGCGCTGTCAGCATAAAGCAGGTTGGGCCATAGTTCTCTTTAAAGGCAGCAAATTGCATGGCATATGTGCTTATTAGCCATAGGTAGTTATACATTGCTGTGCTGGAACTAGCTTATTAAAAAAGGTACAAATCCATGCGGAGTGCCCCGATTTGTCAATCAAGGTTATGAAGAGGCTCTGTCATTGAGGGATATAGGGGCAAACTTGCCAGGGTGAAAGGTTTGAATACTGTCACAGGAATAAACACAGCTACCCTACTTGCACTTCACGTTATCCCCTTTTCCCCCGTAACAAAGTCTCTTTAAGAAAAAATAAGGACGTGTACATGGATATTTAAATAGTCAAATAAAAAATGATGAGACAAGAGCACGCAGACCCACAGATGTTGTGCTCAGCTTGATTGCTACGAAATGCTTCGCTTCAGATATGTCTTTGTCCAACGTGAAGGCTCGTACAGGATTATAGCAGTAACGCCTAAGGGAATTCTGTGTGCTTTGCCAAACATACTGTAGCTTGTTTTACTGCATTAACGTCAACAGATTCAGCATTAGATATTCAGATATGATTGCAGGTCCTCCCTCTGAGTTTGTCAAGGACTCCAGTCGTAGTCTCTTCTATGACATATTAAAAAGACAACTAAACACAGTTTTTATTCCTTCTGAAAGGAATAAATATAGTCCCTATTATCTGTATAACTGTTCATATGAAATGCCGAAAAAGAGACGGCTAATAATCCTTGTCAGCACATTCGGCTTTCTCCATCATAACAGATCACTCTCCACTGAATATGCAGACAATGTAACAGCTATTACTGTATTCTGCTGAACTCAACAGGAAGGTTGCCCTTTGTAAAATGACAAGACTGGGATTTACATACGCTCTGTCTGGAGAAGACAATCTTCACCGAGGTCCCAATGCACTTGGCAGCTTCTACTGGACTGGCAAATAAAGGAGAGCTAAAACAGAACTACATAAATCTGCAGACAAACTCACCCAGTATGAACATAGTAAAAGTAAGGTCTTTGCAGTAAACGGGTACTACAGATGCCACTACAGTCCACAAAGGGGACACTTTGCTATCTGTAACACAGCTTAAAGTGTAGTTCCACTTTTGCAGTCAAGTTTGAAAAAGCCCCACTGTATGTTTTCTTTGTGTTCCTGATCACACATCATATCTAAAAAATACTTCTTCAAAATATATTATTTTAACTTTTAGGTGTTTCTTGAAGGCCTTTGTACAGACTCCAAGCTGCTCTGAGCAGTTTGAAAGTGAATGCAGAGGGACAAACGGAGCTTCCTCTCATTAACATACAATGCTTCTAAGCCTTTAAGAGTGAGAACAGAAAAAATTATGATGGAAGCGCTACCACCGAAGGGTGACTTATCATAAAAATGGTAGGTCCACGTGGGGTGTGGTCCACCTGGGTTTGCTACCCTTTCTTAGTACACGCTGAGGGGGATTTATCAAAACTGTAGCAGAGAAAATCTGGAGCAGCTCAGTGTGGCAACCAATCGGCTTGTATCTTTCATTTTAAAATCCTAACTGAACTGTAGAGAGATGCTGATTGGTTGCCATGGGCAACTGCTCCAGATTCTGTCTGCTCCAGTTTTGATAAATTCCCCCCCCCCCCCCGGGTTT
>NW_017306497.1:1109815-1128598 GCF_000935625.1 Nanorana parkeri
CCCGTGGCTCCACAAAACATACCATGCCACCTATTCTGTATATGCAAGGGGCGTATCGATTCTAATTAGCAGGTCCCTTCCTTGCTCTGTTGCTCATACCTTCGTAGATCCTGGGGGCAGGTTTCTCATTTTGATACTCAATGTGAATGCAATGCAGATCGCTGTTGTCAATGTTTATGTCCCACCCCCTTTCCAGGTACAGATCCTCTATACAGTTTTTCATAAACTGACGGCTTTCCTTCCGTTGCCTGTCCTAATTGCAGGAGATTTCAATAACATATTGCATTCCTCTCTAGACTCCTCCAATGTGGCCAGACCCGCTGGATTAGAACTGATCTCTTGGGCGGACACAGCCGGATTGGAGGAGATCTGGAGGTGGAAAAATCCAGGACAGCGGGCATACTCCCATCTCTCTCACACACATGGCTCCTCGGCTCGGATTGATTTGGCCTTTGGCAGCAGGGAGTTACTACAACTGGTTACGGGGGCCGCCTACCTACCAGGAGGATTGTCGGACCACGTCCCCCTTTCGGTTTCCCTGCTGCTTCCGGGTCCGGGGAGATCTGGGTGTTGGAGACTATCACCGAGCTGGCTGTGTGTAGAATCTGTTTCGGACCATGTAGTCTCTGCTATGGACCGCAATTGGGACGTGAATGAGGGTACTGCCTCAGCTAATATCGTTTGGGATGCCTTCAAGGCGAATGTGAGGGGGGGAATATGTGTCGGCCATTAAGGCATCCAGAATAGACTTCAACGCTACCTTGGATGAGTTGCATAGAGTGGAGTCTGCATGTGCAGCGGATTCCCCGGGGGAGACATCTCTGGAGGCGCTGCGTGTGGCACGCAGGGCTCTCAATTTACACCATGTGGAGATGACCAGATGCTCCCTGCGGGAACTCCGGGAATCACTCTTTGAAAGGGGTGATAAAAATGGGAGACTCTTGGCCCTCTTGGTCGCGGACCAGAGGACTCAAACTACTATCCCCTGTATCTTAGATGCGAGGGGTGACAGGATTACTGAGCCTCGGGCTATCCTACAGGAGTTTAACAGGTACTACCAGCACCTGTACTCAGAAATCCCACGTTACGATCCAGATCGCCTAGATGAGCTCCTGGAGGGCCTATCCTTGCCGACTTTGGGTACTGCTGATAGGGAGTCCCTGGATGCGGAGGTGTCGACTCCCGAAGTTCTGGCGGCCATTGCTTCTTTCCCTAATGGGAAATCACCGGGTCCGGATGGCATACCCGGGGAATGGTACAAAATGTATGCAGAACAATTGGCACCCAGACTTCGGGACTTATATGCATCTGCTCTGGAGTCCGGTGGACTCCCGGATTCTTTTCGGGAGGCTCATGTGGTACTCCTTCCCAAGCCCGGCAAAGACCCCCTTCTGTGCTCCTCATACCGCCCCATAGCCCTTCTTAATATGGACCTAAAAATCCTCACTAAGATACTAGCTACTAGAGTGTCAAGAGTGATTGGCTCCTTGGTGAATATTGACCAGACCGGGTTCATGCCTGGCAAGTCCACGGACACCAATTTGAGGCGGGTCTTCACCCACGTCCACTTATCACAATGTGTAGAGAGCACTAGAGCATTGGTGTCCCTGGACATTGCTAAGGCATTCGACTCGGTGGATTGGGGATTCATGGCCCGGGTGCTGCGTGCTATGGGCTTTGGACCACGGTTCCAACACTGGATAGGTATCTTGTATAACAAACCCAGGGCAGCCTTGAAGATTGGTCATGCTCTCTCCGCACCGTTTGATGTGGAGCGAGGCACGCGTCAGGGTTGTCCATTGTCTCCGGCATTGTTTGCCCTGGTAATGGAACCTCTGGCGGTGGCCCTCAGGTCCTCCCCGCGCATTGCAGGTATCCGAGTAGGAGGGGTTGAGGAACGCCTAGCATTGTACGCGGATGATCTTATCCTGTTTCTGTCAGATGCTGCCTCCTCTCTTCGTGCGGTGCTGGATATACTAGAGGAATTTGCTGTGTTCTCGGGGTTGAGGGTGAACTGGTCGAAGTCACACATCTTACCACTGAGTCCACTGACTAGGCTGCGGGCGGACCCAAATCTCCCTCTCCAATGGGTGGACAGTCTCACTTACCTGGGGGTCACAATCACTGCTGCAGTGGATGACTACTATAGACTAAATGTATTTCCTCTACTTCTGACCACTAAACGCAGGCTAGAGGCGTGGATGCACTTGCCGCTGACCCTCATTGGCCGTACTAACCTCATCAAGATGAAGGTGCTCCCCGTCCTGCTATACTTCCTACGTAATGCCCCCGCGCATATCCCTAATGCCTTTTTTAAGCAGATGCATGGACTATTTTCCACCTTTATCTGGAACTCCAGGACTCCACGGGTGAAGCTTAGTCTTCTCCAGGAGCCATGGACTCAGGGGGGCCTGGCCAGATGGTGGTGGTGGGACAGATGGTGGTGGTCCACCGTTGGCTGACTGCGGAAGAGGGAGATGCTGCAGTAGTAACAGAGGCGGCGTTGCTGGGGTCTTACGCTGCCCTTTCGGGGTTAGTCTATAGGGGGGGCGGAGGCGCCCTATCCCCTGACAGCCCCTATGAGAGCGACCCTTCGGGCTTGGGACGAAGTTTGTAAATCTCTCTATCCTGATAATGCCTGTGTCTCGCCGCATGCTCCACTGTGGAACAACCCGAAACTGAGCCATTTCATGGACATCCCTGACTTTCACATCTGGCCGGAAAGGGGAATTAGAACATTGGGAGATCTGACTTTGACCGGTTCACTCGCCAGGACAAGTACGGTCTGCCGAATAGATACTTGTTTAGATACTTCCAGCTGCAGCATGCCTATCAGGCGCAGATGGTGGTGCAGCACTGCTCTCTCATGGTTACGCCGCTGGAGTCCATGCTCCGAAGAGAGGGGGTCCAGAAACCTTTATCAACAGTGTACCAGGCCCTGTCGGACGCGGGGTGGGTTCATAGACTCTCTTGCAAGGTAAAATGGGTGCTGGACGAGCCGGATCTCTCCGATGATGCCTGGGTGGAGGTGTGGGACTACCCCTTTTCCCACTTGGTGTCGGTTAGGGATCGGCTGGTACAATTTAAAATATTGCATAGAGTATACTACACACCTGCAAGACTTGCGAAGATCTATCTAGATCCCTCTCTATCCTGTTGGCGATGCTCGGCACAGCCGGCCGACTTCCGCCATATTTTCTGGGATTGTCCGGGGATTGCTAGATACTGGCAATTGGTCACAGAATTTATCTCACAGGTGATAACACTTCCTGTCCCACGAACCATCTCCGTATGCTTACTGGGGCTTACAGAGCAAGTGGCCCCTACCACTGCCATACGCATACTGACTGGGGTATTGCTGTTTTATGCTAGGAAGTTGGTGGTCCTGCACTGGAAGCGAAAAGATCCTCCATCACTAGCGGAATGGAGAGGCATTGTTGACTCGTCCCTGCACCTGTATAAAGCAGCTTACATTAGCAGAGGATGCCCGAATAAATTCGATAGGATTTGGGGAGGTTGGACTGCCGCGGTTTGATGCATAAGAGTTGGGATTGAAACCACTTGGGAAAACTGAGGAAGAAGTGGAAAGGGTGGGAAATTACAGGTCTTGAATGGCTCCTTCCTAACCTTACTCCCTCCACCATTACCATTACTGTTTAAATTACACGTGGGTAGGATGTCAAGTCACGGGGCAGTCCCCACAGGATGCCCTACAGGTACTCTGTTAGGCTCGGGGTGGGTTGAGACATGGTGACGCACCTTAATTGACAGGGGTGGATACTTCATCTTGTTTTTCCACTCAGTTCATTAGTTTTTGGGAGCACACTCGGCCCAGGGGTTCGTTATGGCACACGCGTTCTGGGGTGGGAGAGGGGAAGGGGGGTGGGAATGTTTAGATTGTTAATTGGCGGCGAGGAGGTGTTATGTATGTTATAAGGTTGTAACTAAGTATGTACCCCTACTGCTGTAGGTGAAATGTTAGTGTATTTTATGCAAAATTGAATAAACAGAACTTTTCACAAAAAAAAAAAAGTGTCACCTATGGCCAATTTTGGGTATGGTAGTTTTCTGCGATTTCACGGGTGCGCGCAATTGTTACCAAAAACAAGAAGGACCTACATTAACAGGATCAACAGATATCATTTTAATTAGGAATGTCCCGATACCACTTTTTCCCTCAGGTAATTGCAGATACCAATTAATGAAACTTTTTCTTAAAGGGACATGTGACATTTTTTCTAAAACAATACAGACTTATCATTTTAGGGCAGTTTCTCACCAGGGCTGCCTATTGGGTCTCACCAGGGCCGAGTCCAGATGTCACCAGGGCTGCCTATTGGGTCTCACCAGGGCCGCCTATTGGGTCTTTCCAGTGCTGCGTCAAGATGTCACCAGGGCTGCATATTGCGTTTCTCCACGGCTCTGCTGACAGGTGTTGGGCTAAGCCCGCACTACGGGTGCGTAGTGAGCCGAACGGAGCGGGTGCCGATCTTGTGCACGCTCCAAGGCTGTATTCAAGGTGTGGGGCTGCCTCAAGCTGTGCCTGCGCCAGGAAGATGGAGGAGATGTGGGACCTGGCAGGCAGTGTCAAAGACAGCTGCAGGACCACGGAGTACAAGTACTCGTGAAAATGTCCTGTAACAGTCTTGATACTAGTATCGTAATCGAGACATCCTTACTTTTTATGAAAGATGCTTTTAAAAAACACTCTGAAGCTGAAAGAAGACCGAGAGAACATGGCAATGGTAGTGATGACATAACAAGAAGCAGTGTGGACCTCTCATTGCTGAAAGAGGGCACCCTAGCAAGCAAGTCTGCATAATATTCAGTGTGGCACAGTAGTTCTGTATATCAAACACTCCACAAGGATGAGTTACATTGAGGTGAGCAATGTACTACACTAGTGCCGATAACATCTTTCTGTACTGCAGCAGTAGTGCAAGCGAACATATTGAAATAATAAATATTTTGTTGAAGACATAGGTCATAATTCTTATAGTATTGAGTCACTCGGATAAAATTGCTTCAATTTATTTCAGTGCAATCAATGATCCTAGGCACTATTCCTTTACAAAATCTGATCAAAATCTAAACATTCCTTACAGGTTCAGCAATTTCGTTTAACCACTAAGTATGTGTAAACACACAGAGGGATACTTATCAAACTAATCAGCAACCATTCTAAACCGGCTGCCTATCATTTAGCAAAATATAAAATTGTATATACACACACAGGCCAGATTATTATGACCACCCCATCAGTACTTCGTTGGGCCACCTTTTGCCTTCAATACTGCGGCGATTCTTCCTGGCATTGACTCCACGAGATGTTGAAAGGTGATGCGAGGAATCTGACACAATGCCTGATGAATAGCACTGTCCAGTTCTGTGAGATTTGATGGTTGTGGAACCAGCTGCCTGATGGCTCTTTCAACTTGGATTTGGATCTGGTGATTGTGGGGGCCACCTAAGCAAGGTAAAGTCTCCCTCATGTTCTTGAAACCACTCCTGCACAATACGAGCAACGTGGCATGGCGCACTGTCTTGTTGGAAGAAGCCATCTCCATTGGGATACGCCATCAACATGATAGGATGAACTTGATCAGCAACGATACTTTGGTATGTTGTGCTATTCAGACGTTGTTCCACACGAATTAAAGGGCCCAAATCATGCCACAAACCATAACATTGCCCCCACCAGCTTGAAGGGTTGTGCTCATGCATGTGTGGTGCATGCTTTCATGCTGTTCCCGCCAAATTCTCACTCTGCTATCTGCATGATGCAACTGGAAACGTGATTCATCGGACCACATGACCTTTTTCCAATGCTCGACTGTCCAATCCTTGTGTTCCTGTGCGAATTGGAGACATTTTATCTTAACTGCAAACAGCAAAGGTGTTCGAACAGGCCTTAGGCTTCTATATCCCATACAATGCAGTGCACGGCAAACAGTGCGTTCAGAGATCATTTGAGAGGATCCCTGATTAAGATCTGCAGTAATTTGATGCACTGTTGCCCTTCTGTTGTCTTGTACCAGTCTTGCCACTCTCCGTTCAGCCATATACCAGTAGAGAAGAGATAGATTTCAAATCTGAACAGATGTGCTATAAATAAGTGGTCTGCAGCAGATTTTATACCATCACAATGCTACATTAGAACAGCAAAAGTAAACATTTATAAATCAAGTTCCATTCACACCTGCAGATTGAACCGGATCGCCAAGTCTCAAAAATTCCTCTGCGGTCAACTGCGGGTAGAAGGCACTATAAAATACAATGGCATTTGCAACCACCCTCAGCTCTTAGCAGGCTGTTCGCATGTAATTTCAGAGGATTAATAAATGTCCCCCACAGACCATGTGGAGGACATTTGATAAACTATTGCAAGGCGTTGGCAATGCTAAGCAGAAGTGAGAAAGATTCACTAACGGCCCCATTCAAACTTGCGAATGTGGCCATATGGCTGAGGCTAGGTTCACACCAGATACAGTGCGTTCTGGCCCGATTCTGGCCAGAACGCACTGCATCGCATTGCGGCCAGCTCCCTTTTTTGTGGGGCAGGAGGGGGCGTGGTAGGCCAATAAAGTGAATGGCACCGTAGCCACGCCCTCCGGCCAAAATGCGATCGGCCGCACGGGATCGCAAGGCACATTGTGCTTGCGGCCCGGTGCGATCAAAATAGTGCTTGCAGCCCGAGTCTCACAAATTCTTCCACGATACACATGCTGCGATTACCTGAGGACGGCCGCACCTGAATGAATGAAAGGTGTGATCACCTGCAAGTAACCACAGCAGGTGCGAACAGCTGAGGACAGGGGCAGCTGTCATTGTATTGTACAGCACCTCGCCCTGGAGCTGATCACGAATCTCATGGCAGAATTTGTGGGACACAGCCATCCATCCCTATTTGCAAGTGTGAATGGAGTCCTTTAGTAAATCTTTCTCACTTCTGCTTAGCATTGCCATGCCATGCGACAAGATTAATAAAATGTCCCCCACAAAGTCTCAATAAATATGACTATTTGAGGAAATTATGGGATCCTTCTTAATCAACAAAATATCTGTCTTTATGTGGCTATAATAAAAGGGAACTTATCATAACTGAATCCTTTTTACCTATACTATAATGGTAAAAAATTGTTTCGGTTCAGTTTAGGTGTTTTAAGTGACGGGTACTGTTAGCCGAACACAGCCAAAGATCCTTCTCCCGTAACATTATTGTTTATGGACATCTGAATTGGGTCAATTGCATGTTTGCCTTTTGAGAAGGGTAGTAGGGGCTGCTGAGAGCCAGATTATCTTGGAGTAAAAGCAACAGTGATCGCAACCCACCATTTCATGCGAATGCTTGGCCAGTATTGGTCAGAACATGTCGGGAAGGACCTAACGATGTAAGATGCCGTCCAATCTAACCAGATCCAGAAAGCATTCTCCTATGTCTGCAGACATGTTCAATGCTGACAATGACAGGGAGATGGGCTTTGTTAGGAAGCCCCCAGAACATCCCCTTTAAGAAAACATTATGCAATAGAGAAGACCGTATAATATTTAAGCAGTATATCACCTTTCATAAAATAACAATTACAAGATTTTGAATAGCAGGTTCCACTTGACAGTATTTGCCCAAAGGCACTCGGTGAGCACAAATTTCATAGAGCGAATAGATGAAGGTACGTGACTTGATATTTATGCAAGTTTCAGTCTCCAGAAACAAAATGACCTTTTCCTCCACATTCCCAGGTCTACTCCAGAACAAGATCTGGCGGTATTTAGAGACCGTTATTATTTACCCAAGGTTTAATTCCACATTCTGTGCAAAGAACTTTATAAAAGGATGTTTCAAACAGAGTGATGACGATAAGTTTCAACCTGAGGCAAGACACGGAGAGGTAAGATAACCAGACTCCCATCATTTGCTTCTAGCATAGATGGTAAACATCATCAACAGTCAAGTAAACTCTGTCTGACCACTTTGCACAGTAGCCTCTGGGCTGCTCAACGATCAGCATCACATTTGATTGAAAAGAACAACTCAGAATAGTAAATTGAAGCAGACAAAGATGACGTGCATTTTTTTCTATGATACTACTCAGCAACCTTGCATGTAGTAATTATTATAGTTTCCGCCAAGTTCTAGCACTATTACCTGAATCTATGGTATGTTATGTCACCACACACATTACAACCACAACAAATACAATTTTTGTACAATCAACTTTAGATCTACCAAACTATGTAATATGAGGACCTATCTAGTTTATACAATCAATCTGCATTCTATCAGGCAGGTCCTTGTACTACATAGTTGTTGGTAGATTTAAAGGAAATTGTACAATCAAATTGTAAGATTTGTGGTGAGCTTAAGAATCTATGTCATGCCACAGTGTATCTTATTTTTTTCTGTTGACAACAAAAAAAGTTAAATCATTTTTTCATTTTGTGCTTTAGTACAACTTGTGCTGTTCTTTCACCCTCTAGCTGACACCAGTGCCGAGACTATGATTAAACACTAGCTTTGGAATCACATCTTCGGCCCTTTGTATGTGTTCTACTTATTCACAGAATGAACTGCCAACACCATCATTACTGGCTGCTTTTCAATGATCAAAACACAGAAACGGGCAGAGACATAACACCAGGGCTGGTGTCAAGGGAAAAAAAATCAGCACTGGTATTGGATGGGAGAGAAGCGCACAAAGGCTCTACCAACACACAACACTTTCAGATTTTTTTAGGTTGTAAGAAAAAAAAAAAAAAAGTACATATATTCTAACACATATTAAAATAAAGGTCCCCGGAGTTCAGCTTTAAGCCTCAGAGCAGAGTCCGTTATGTGTTCCCGATGTAGAAGTTTAACCAACATGGTTGCACTGTGCTGAAGAGGGACAGGAATGGTGAATGGACGATAGTTCTGGGTGTAGGATAAAACATTGTTTAAAAAATTTAATTGTGTTATTAATTACATGATCTAAGTGCACTTAGAGGTCTGAATTAACCTGAGCTGAACAACGTATATTATCAACCATTCACTGTGCATGCCTCTCTTCAGCACACCAAATCCCTGCTAGTTACACAATGTTTTCTCTGTAATGTATTATTATTGCAGCTTACCAATCCCTAAATGCGGTGGCTGCATTTGTTTCCTTTTTTAGCCTCAATTTTAACCTGGTGATCTGGCCAGGAAAACAGTGACAGGGTGGCTCCACTGGATCTATAGAGGAGCATCGTAGCCATCCTTGGACAGCTGCATTGTCAGCCTATGGAGAAGAGTAGTGTTCGATGGACTAGCAGATTTAGATGGACTTTACATAAGTGACAAACTGACTAAAGTCTAACTCCAGCGAACAATTTTTATGCAGTTACAGCAAGAGTTTCTTTTTTCCCCCTTTTGGGATAAATGTTTTAACATTATGAATAAAAGCTGAGCATTGTACGATCCCCTGCTAGTGTTCAATGGCTCGTCTCAACCATGGAGGTGGATCAAGCAGTCAAATTATTGTGAAAGGGCTGAGCATGACCCAGCTGTCTTGTTCTGATTGTTGGCGAGCGCCAACAATCACCCCACGTTCAAAGGCTGTTAAATCGCGTTGTTTACCCATATTTTCAGGAAAAAAAATCACTTCTCCTGTCTTGGTAAACAACCGGCTTCTCTATTTATAATGGTCGGGCCCTTGAGCAACTTCAGCGCAAAATTATAGCTAATTTGCCTACAAACGTCAGGTGGTCATAATAATCTGGCCACTCAGTGTATGTAACAAGGAAATCAAGATTGCAAAAATTCAAAATGAACAATTGGTTGCAAAAGAGTAAGGCAAAAAAATCTTTTAATATATTAAAAGCAAAAAGATCAGGTCTAAGCATGTAGGCTCCTTAGAAGATAACTGCTGACTAGGGACCAAGGGAAGGCAAATTAAATACCTTCTTCAGCTCTGTGTATACAAAAGAACAACAATTACTGAAAATTGATATGGTCCAGAAAAAGACAAAATTAAGGTGAACAAAGTACCTGGACCAGGGGGATACACTGAGGTGCCCTCAAAGAATTGAGCTCGGTTATTCTGAAGTCACCAATTCTGATTTTTAGAGACTCTTTAGCAGAATTGGACTTTGGAAAAGTGGTTGATAAAATGGCCAACAGACAGCCAATATAAAACCTGAAGTATGTGGGGAATATTTATGAACGCGTTTGCGACAAAATTCTTAGGCGCAAAGACCAAAATGTCATGCTAACTAACCGCAGAGTTTTCTCTATGTTATACGGCTTTTTTTAAGTGTTCTTGCAACATATTAACCACTTCAAGTCCGCGCTGTTAAACCCCCTTCCCATCCAGCAGAAAAAAAATGCCGTCTGGAGACGGCAACCTGCAAATGCGATTCCGCTGTCTGTTTTTTTGCAACGGGCAGACGGCAACCGGTTAAAGTTTGAGACTGACTGCAACTGTTTTGACACTTTTTTTTACATGTTTCACACAATATTTCAACGGTGCAGTATTTGTGTACAGCATTTGCGACAGTAAAAAAAAAAAACCTCCAAACAGACGCACATCCTAGGAGTTCTCCTGAGCACTTCCTAAAATATCACAAAGATGACTCATACCCATAGCACCTCAGACTATTCAGCTGTCCTCCAGGGGGTTCCCAGCAAGCTTGGGACAGTTTAGAGACCGAAAAATATAAAGATAGTTTTGAGACAAGTCTCCTTATGAAGGCATTTAGGAATGAAACATAAGCTAAGATAAAAAATCTGTTGCATTATACACTAGAATTAAGGGATGCAACAGTTTGAGAGGCACTGATGATTGGACAACATTGATAAATTCACCCCTGTAAGTTTAGAATATTCAGTCTAATTGGAGCAAACTAGCTTAAAGGCTGTATTCACAGAGTGGTGATTAGTGATTCTCTGAATGCTATAAGATTTTTAGTGGTGTACCCCACAGTTCAGTGTTGGGACACATATTTATAAATGACAAGAGTTGGGGATTAGAGGTACTTTTTCTGTGTTTTCAGATGACACCAAGTTATGTAGTGGAATACAGTCCTTACAGGATGTCTCCAACTTACAAGCAGATCTGAACGCTCAGTGTGATTCGGCATCTATGTGGCAAATGAGGTTTAATGTTGATAAATGTAAAGTTATGCACTTGGGGACTAAACATGCATGCATCATACACTCTAGAGGGAGTATGTTTGGGGGAGTCAGTGATGGAGAAAGATCTGGGTGTTCTGGTAGACCAGAGACTCAATTATAGCATGCAATGCCAAGCTGAAGTTTCTAAAGCAAGCAAAATACTTTGCTGTGTTAAGGTAGTATTAAGCTCTCAACCTTCTTTTCAATAATGAATCCAGATCAAACAAATATACATTGGCCAGTAAAGTATTTCCTTCACTTTTTGCCCAAGCACTTACAGTCATCATGTTTTCGAACAGACTCCAACTCTCTCAGACCAGCTTCCCTAAACGTCCTGTCTAGTACAAGATCACAAGGATCCGAGCAGACTCCTGCACCCATCCATCTATTAGCTTGAAGGGAGGAATGGGGAGCAGGGGAGAAGATTACCTTGCTGTGCCTGTGTGTTTAACACACACAGCTTACTAGCTCACACAAGGGTGGCTCTATAGGACTCTGCAAGGGAAAGGAGTCACCCTAAAACAGGATACCAGGACCAGTGCTCAGGGGACCAGCTGATTCTGCAGGAATCTAAAACTTTTAAACATAAAGCCGCAGCATCTATTGTAAGTGATTTCATCAGCATCTGAAATAGCATAAACTTTAATATCACTTTAAAAGAGGTATAAACTCCAGAGAGACATATAATCCCGCCCCTGTACAAAGCATTAGTAAGACCTCATCTACAATATGCAGTTCAGTTTTGGGTACAGTTCATAAAAAGGATGCTGACTAACTGGAGAGAATTCAAAAAGGGAAGATTAGCTGAACTGAATGTGTTCTCTCTGGAGAATAGGTGACTAAGGGGGGAAATGATCACCATGTAAAAATAAATGGTCCATATAATGAACTTGGTGCAAATGTATTCACTTTAAGGCCATTGCAAAGAATAAGAGGGAACTCTGAGAATTGGAATAAAAAGAAGTTTAACCTTTGCATACAAAATGGAGCTGTGAAAGTGTGGACTCGGCTCCCTGATGAATTAGTTCTAGACAGCTCCGTTGCTTGATTAAAACATTTTTAAAAAAATCACTGCATTTCAGAAATAGAGAAATCTTGTGTGCTGACTGTTTCCTGTTATAATTTTTGCAAGATATTTCTGTAGGTTAAAAACCACCTCCACCATATGTCATGCCAGGGGGATTTGTAGTTTCACCACGGCTGGAGGGCCAGAGGGTTGCTACCCCTGTGTTATGCAGTTTAGAAAGTTCCATATTCGCTCTTTACTTTGCTGTGAACGGCCTGTAGGCAAGGAGGAGCGGAACACACCAGCCTTATATCACAGATGAGAGTGTCCCATTAGATTTTACTTTTTCTTAGCTGCTCTAGGGGTGCACTGGCTGCAGTGTTGTCATTGGTATTTCACTCCTGAGAAACACCGAGAGGTGGGGAATGTGTTAATGACTGCTAGCTGAAACAGGAAGCAGTTGTGTGATGCAGCCAGAAGTCAGCCCCCCAAACATGTCTCTGATTATTTGTAAGGATCCCTGCAAAGAGAACACGGACCTGTGATGCACTAACGGTGCAGGACTGGAGACAGGATGCCATTCACCACTGAAGGTAAAAAACAAGAAAACAGACTGTAAGGGTTAACTGCAAAGCGATTTTACTTTATTGATCCCCGCACCCCTGGTGGTCGGCGCTTTCCTCTTTCCCCTTCACTCCAGCTCATGGACTGCACCCGTATCCACATGTGGACCCTACATTAAAGTGGGAGCAGGGTTCAGGTATGTAAAAGTGCATTACAGAATCCCCTTAGACATTAAAGAAGAACTGGGTTCTAAAAAAAAAAAAGTTATACTCACCCGATGCCCTGAGCCAGCTTGTTCTTAGACCGGTTTCTGGAGACTCTCTCCCCCTCCTCTGCAGCAGTCTAAGGTCCCGTAAATCACCATGTTGTATACACAGTGAAAAGAAGTGAGGATGCCGAGGAAGATTCCATGCTGCAGCTTAGGAGGAGACAGGCTGGAGGGAGCACTGTATCCATGGCCAGCTCCGAGGATAAAGGCGAGTATCACTTTTTTTATTTTAGCACCTAGACAGAAACGAGCACTTAACCCTTGCAGTGCGGGGGTTGCCCCACTGCAAGAGTTCAGAAAACCTTTTCCTGGAGTTGTTCTTTAATATGCAGTTAACTCTTACAGTGCAGCGGTAACCTCACTACTAGGCTTTACGTGTCCACATTTAGATACAGTAAGCACATTGTCCACTTGTGTCATCTGCTGAGGAAATGATTTCACTATAATATGAGCCTTTGAACCGGGAATCGGAGCTGTTAATGAGACCTCTTGCTATTGGCAGCAGAGGCAGAGCAGCCTCTTTGGGAGCAATTTATAAAGCTTTGGTGGAGAGTCAGATAACAGTCATTTGCTGCCAGTGACTGCTTTTGTTTTCTTTTTTTCCAAGCTTCATATTTGGAAACATTTCATTTCATATCTCATCGTTTTTAAAGGGTTACATATTTTATTTTGAACTATATGTGGCGTTATTAAACTGAGCATACAGAATACATCATTTGTTTTGTTTTTTTCCTTTCTCTTTAAGATATCCTTCCCTTGTCCGAATTCATTGCTGCTTTCAGGAGTATAAAATCGTTTTATTACACAGGGAAGTGGTGTGGCTTGGCGCGTACTATCAGCGAGATGTCATTGTAAAGCTCAGGCAGGTTAATGCTTCATGACACTGAGCTGAATGTCCCTCTCCTCCTTTTTCTAGATCCATTTTTATTTTTAATCTACAAGGTGTCATACTGAGACTTCCCATAATTATCAGTTGCCGTCATGCTCGCATTTTGAAGCTGAGCTTCAGGCAGGCAGCTGAATGTAGTTGAAATACATATTTGCACATATTAGAGGATTTGTTACTCTGTTAAGCCAGTCTTGCAGTCCAGAGAACACAGCCAGATCCTTGATTTGCAGGAGCAGATTGGTCAGTTGCAAGTGGCTGTATATTATTTTTTTCAGGAATTTTTCCCAATATTTTCAAAAGGTGGTTCTGTTAGCAACAGATACCCTAGGTAAGGTCAGGGATGTCCAAACTCCGGCACTCCAGCTGTGGTGAAACTACAAATCACATGAAGCATCTCTCTCCAGGAGTCATGTCTGTGGCTGTGAGAATCTTGCAAAGCCTCATGGGATTCGTAGTTCCACCACAGCTGAAGGGCCGCAGTTTGGACATCCCTGCCCTAAGGTGGCAACACTCATTCGCTGGACTGCATCTATGGAGTAGCAGTGGTGTTGTGCTTGGAAAGGACTATAAAAGGTACTTGTGGGGTACTAACATATAAAAAAGTGACAGCACATTGACCTGGGGCAGGGGGAACTGGGGGCAATGATTGGTTTGGCAACTGCAGTTCTGTTGCACATATACCTGTAGCTTCAAAAAGCTTTTAATTAAACAATAACTAAGGATCATACCAGCAAGGTGTATCCAAAGACAAGTGCTTTCCGAGGATGACAACGCTTACTGAGTAGCCCTGATGAGTTGTCACCATTTCTTGCGTGCTTCCAAGCTGTACTACAGCAGCCGTGCTAAAGAACAGCTAATGACTGTAGTCGCTTTTTTCTTATGGTTAAACTTGGCGGGCAAGTGTCTTCTTCAAGCCGAGCTAACTAGTAACTCTGAATGCAATTAGCACAGCATAACACAGGCAAATGTATCAGAGGCCTGACAATGAAGACATTCATTCAGTGCCACCCAAAGAACGGAGATACTTTGTAGGGCTGAACCGCATTATATTCCCTCTATGTAATTAATGTGCACCATGCTTAAATTCTAAAAATCAGACAATCCTCATTACAGAGACAACTTTTCCTAAGCAAAGTCAGTGTTCAGATGTGAAGAACAAACAAAGGATTAACAGCTGGAGAAATGGCTGGACCTACGCGCACATTACGGCTCTCTCGAAAAACGGAGGATATAGATACATTAGTCTTTTTACAAGGTAACAGAATCACTGCGGAGCCATGAAGAAAACATTGTACATGATGGTTAGAATGATATAGTATTAGGGCTGAAAGCTGGGTGTCAGTTCTGTAGGAAATATGCTTTCCGTTGCATGCTTCTGAAATGCAGAAAAGGTGCAGTAAATCCTTTTAATGATCCCTGTTGCTATGGAGCACTCTATGAAGTTTGCATTATTGTTGCTACCTTTACCTGGCAAGGCTCTTTAAAGCTGAACTCCGAGGGGGAGAAGAAGATTACCCTTGCAGCGGCCCCTTCTTTCCACTGCAAGGCTTTAGGCTGGGTTCACACCACAGCGTTTTTTATGCTCGTTTTTCAGCTCGTTTGTTTCACGTTTTTTCATTCAGTGAAAAGCGCATTTCGCTGGCGGTATGATTTTTATTTCTTTATTTTCTCCATTTAAAAAAAATACATTTTAGTTTAACTTTTAAACTTCCCGCCGTCTCCGCCCCCTGTGACGCGGCCGCTCGCAAGGGACAGAACCCGGAAGTCAGCAGCCGCCAAAGACACAGCGGGGATCACGGACATGGTAAGACCTGTACGCTGTATTCCTGAGTGTGGCTCGGGGGTAACCGCTTTGTTAACCCCGATCCACACTCGGGAATACCAATGGAAACGCGCGGCAAAACGCCCCAAAGAAGCTGCTTTACTTCTTTGGGTGTAGGGCGTTTTGCAGCGCATTCCTACACAAGTGCGCAAATCCACGCAATCCAAAACGCTTCCCGAGCAACTTTTGTCACTCTGATCAGCGCGTTTTCCGTATAGATCGAGAACTTTATTAAAAACGGCCAAAAATCGCCCTTTCAAAAATTGCGCTGAAACGCTGCTGCCCTGGCGTGAATGGGGCCTCAGGGATGGTGACTAAAGTGCATTCTCGCACCCTCCGTAAGAAGGGTTGTCCTTCACCTTCCAATGCTCTAGAACAGGGGTGCCCATTAGGTACATCGTGATCTACCAGTAGCTCTCAAAGCTGATGCTGGTAGATCACGAAGGGTGTGAATGGCAGCCCCTTTATTCCATTTTGGCATATTTATTTAGCCGTGCACACATGATTACCTATTAGCCCGAGTCTGCTGAGGCAAGATCCCTGACACCTTTCTGGTGGATACTGGTAGTTGAAGTGCTTTGTATTACATCAAAGAATATTAGTTTACACGGCCTGTTGCACTGCACTGTTTGCAAAATACAGCAAGGTGAGCCAGGAGAGAGAGAGAGGAAAGATAGCCAGGGGAGACAAGGAGAGACAGCCAAGAGAGCGAAGAGAGACAGCCAAGAGAGCGAAGAGAGACAGCCAGAAGAGAGACAGCCAGGAGAGAGAGCAAGGAAAGACAGCCAGGAGAGAGAGCAAGGAAGTTTTCGGCAGGCAGCCTGTATAGGGTGGGGTCTGCTGGGCCCTTCCCACAGCACTGCTCTCTGCACAGACTATGTACAGCACAATGATGTCACTGGTACAAGCCAATAACTGGGTTTGCAGAGGCATTGGCTGTGAGGTGACTCTATATTCTTTGAGCATATTTAGAAATATATAAATGAATGTTTAAGTGCCTGGCTTTCATTTAAAAAAAAAAAACAATGTACACCAAGAGCTTTTTGTATTCAGTAATATTCTGTGATGTGAGCTGAAACAGCCTCCTATATATCTCTCTGGATATGACTGAACAAACAATCCATTTCTATTGTTTGGTGAATATATACATTGTAAAAATTCAATAAAAGTGTTCCGGAAAACAAAAATCACAAAGCGTAAACAGTATAATCTATCAAAGAACAAAGTAAACTCAGGCATAAAAATAATAGAACTTACCGGTGCTGTTTCACCTTCATTCACCCCAAACACATCTCGTCTTTTCACCGTAAAAATCTCCACATCTCGGCAGTCATCGTCGTCATCATCCTCTTCATTTGTAAGCTGAAATGTGGTTTGGTCTTTGGCCTTTAACCTCTCACTAGCCTCCTCGTCCCCCGAATCGTCTTCTTCACTGGAGAGGTCACTCCTCTCCTTATCTATTTCTGTGGTAGTCCTTCCGCCAAGCTTAGCTTTGAAGCTCTCGATTTCATCGTCACTGACAGTACCCGATTCTGCCGGCTTCTGACCTGGTCCTGACAATGAAGGCTGAGAACTCTGTGCTTTCTGGAGGAAACGGACTCTGGGGGCAACGGCAAGACCCATGGACCTGGACAATGACAAAGTGTTCAATCTAAGTATAAAAGCTAGAAAATCTTTTTAATAAGGTCACAAAGCTAGCAGTAATAGCATTTCAATGCCCAGTGCTGAGGGAACATTAATCTATATCCCACCCTTTGACAGCTAGAGCCTGACACTTTCATTGGTTCTTGCTAAAAGACCAAGATTCCCCCACAGCTCTGATCCCCATTAAAGTGACACTAAACTCAGGAGTTTAACCTTAACTGTAGATCCTCAAATCATCCCTGAATTGGTGCCGACACTGTCCTTCCTTCTGGAGGGTGGCTACTTCTGTTCCCCATGGTCCCTGTGTGTGTTGTAAAGTAGTCACTGCTCCAAGCTCACTCATGTGATGGACTACAATCTCAATACAAATTAGTAAACTAAAAATGAGATTGTAGTCCATCAAGGGAGTGAGCTTGGAGCGGTGGATACTTTACAACACACACACACACCATGGGGAACAAAGTAGCCACCCTCCAGAAGGAAGGACAGTGTCAGCACCAATTCAGAGATGATTTGAGGATTTACAGCTGAGTGATACACAAATAAGATACATTTTTTAATAGTCAAGGTACTTGTATGTATTTTTAAGATTTAACTCCTGAGTTTAGTGTCAGTTTAACAATCCTGAACCAATCAGAGTGGTTCCTGATCATGTAATCAGGAAGTGATGGGACATTTCTCGAATGGTGAACAATAAACAATACATTTTAGAGAAATGTTACAACTTCAATGTTTTTATTGCCATCTGTGGCTTTCTGTCTTGGCCATAATAGCTCCTCACAATTCCTGCAAGGGCATCACAGGGGCAGGAAGGAAAAATCTTTGTATTTCTGTCTGTGACACTATCACAAATTCTAACTGTTCCTCACTCTATCCAAAACCTTACGGTTTATTAGACAGTAAATCCAATAGAGATTATGCTGATTTATTGTACGGTTAGCAAGCGGAAGACTTCAAAATGACACAGGAATTTGGCGCTGAAGTTGCTAGAGGGCCAGACCATTATAAATAGGGAAGCAGGTTGTTTACCACGACAGTAGAAGTGATTGTTTTCTGAAGATATGGGTACACAACGTGATTTAACAGCCTTTGAACGTGGGGGGATTGTTGGCGCTCAGAGCCATGGAGCGAGTATCAGCAAAACAGCAGAATTGGTTAAATGTTCAAGAGGGACTCATTGTTAAAGTGTTAAAAGACTGGACTGTCAGCCCAAAATCTGGGTCTGAACTTGCGAATTGTGGCCGTCAGCGACTAGTCAATGTTAGGGCAGAACGGAGAGTGGCAAGACTGGTACAAGACAACAGAAGGGCAACAGTGCAGTGTCAGATTCCTCGCATCACCTTTCAACAATCTCGTGGAGTCACGAGGCGGCCCAACTAAGTCATCTCGTGGCCCAACGAAGTACTGATGGGCTGGTCATAATAATCTGGCCACTCAGTGTATATATATATATATATAT
>NW_017306497.1:1129159-1149692 GCF_000935625.1 Nanorana parkeri
CTCACTGTTTGATGCCTATATAAGGTTGATGTATCTGTTATTGAAGTGTCATTCTGAGCCTGATGAAGGGGACCCCCTGCGGCCCCGAAAGCGCTTGTGTATTGGATGGCAATGTGCCATTAAAATGGATCATTGACTAACAAAAACTGGTGTGCTGGTGACATTATTCCTTTATTCTGTGATTCACACGGTGCCTTCCGTGGTCACTACAAGCACCCACCCAACTTGGGGTTACTCTGGTTAGGAGTGCAGCAAGACATCCTGTTTTTGAAGTTTATTTTGCTCTCATAGTCAGGTACGCGATCCGTGACCGCGTGCCTGACTGAATTTCCACTCGCCCTCTCTTTATTTCCACTCGCCAAATGCGAGCGGGCGAGTGTAAATTTTGAGCCCTGTACACACACACACATACAGATCTATATATATAGATCTATATACAGTAATACCTTGGTTTACAAGTAACTTGGTTTGAGAGTGTTTTGCAAGACAAGCAAACATTTCTGAAAAATGTTGCCTTGATATACAAGCAATGTCTTGCAATAAGAGCAAAATTCTGTAGAAAAGCACCACCCGAATAAGGCTGTAGCAGTGCGAGCGATGAGTCTGTTTAACGACAATGCAATGTCACATTGGATAGATTCCTTGTTAAGGTTTCACGAAATGAAAAAGATTCCATTGAGCCAAGAGATAGCAGTGATTCCGTTAGTGATAGGGAAAGTCGTCCTACACAATAATTCTCCTCTCTCCTGTCCCCCTCACACCAGCCACGAAGGTACCGGTAATCTGTTTATTTTTCTTTATATTTTGTACAGTATTATATTACAGTACAGTATTGTAATCATTTTTATATGAATATTTTTGTGTTGTGGAACGAATCATCTGAATTTCCATTATTTCCTATGGGGTAATTCACTTTGATATACAAGCGCTTTGGATTACAAGCATGCTTCCGGAACGAATTATGCTCGTGAACCAAGGTATTATTGTATATATAGATATATATATATATATATATATACACACATACATACACAAAAGCGTATTTAGCGGTGTGCTTAGAGTGCTTTCAGGATAAGTGCATTTTTAGTGCATACCCACTACTAGTGTTATCAATACCTTTACCATAGCTCCAAGGAGATCTTTACTGTTTGTCATGCCAGGTGCCATACAGCCTTTAAAACCTTTCCAGTCCTGCATTCTCCTTCACCCACCCATGATGTCCAGTCTCCTTAGACGTCAATAAAAGTCCCTTGCACACTCCATGCATACCACCATCAGATGGCAGTCAGTTCCAAGTGAAAGATCTTAAGTTACTCTCATACATACTCGTCATGCCCATTGACATTTTATGATTGAGACGAAAAATAGACGCAACACCTCTTACCTGAAAATTCCCAACTCTTTCTGTCCACAATGTACGTGGAAGAACAAGAATCTGTACTGCTAACTCTTATACGGTTTCTGCTGGCAGTTACATAGTTACATAGTATTTGAGGTTAAAGGAGAACTATGAGGTGAGTGCTTTTCACTCACCTCATAGTTCTAGCCGACCTGTGACAATGAGACTGTCACAGGTCAGCTCAGTAGATCGGGAAGTGAGCGAACACATACCGGCATTCGCTCACCTCTCGATCCAGTCACAGCCCTCTGCCGTGACAGGGGAGGATTCCCCCCTCCCTGCTCCGATCCGCCACCGCTTACTGGCGGATCAGGCGGGGGAAGGGGCGGGTACAGCTGGCTCTGCCTCTAGATAGGCAGAGCCAGCTGTCAGTCATGCAGCTGGGCGGATCCGGCATGAGTGTCGGCATCCGCTTCAGTTGCGGTGTCTCAGTATACCGCGAGCAGTAGCTTGCAGTATACTGTGGCGTCTCAGTATACCGCGAGCTGCAGCTTGCGGTATACTGAGCTTAGGGTGACGGGAGGGCGCTAGTTTGTGTCCTCCCGTTACCCTAGGGAGAACTATGGGGAAAAGCCTTAACCCCATAGTTCTCCTTTAAATAAAGACATATGTCAATCAAGTCCAACCTATTGTGTATGGTCCTATTGGTGTGTAGTATGTATAGGTCCCTTGTGTGTTCTCAATTTTAAGAGAACTTGTACCCCTGTATATTATGGTCCCTGTGGAAATCGTCCAATCGCCTCTTGAATGATTCCACACTCTCAGCCGAAATCACATCATGTGGCATCGAGTTCCATACCTTGACCGATCTAACTGAGAAGAACCTCCTTCGCCCCTTGTGCAGAAATTTTTTCTCCACCAATTTTAAGTGGTGGCCTCTCGTCCTCGAGTTAATTGTAAAAAGTTTGCTGCTAATGTTACTATCCCCGGTAAACATTTTATACATGAAAATCATGTCCCCCCCCCCCTAATCTCCTTACTTCCAAGGAGGACATGTTTAATTTTAGAAGCCTGTTCTCATAACTCAGGTCCTCCATCCCCTTTATGATTTTGGTTGCCCTCCTCTGGACTCTCTCCAGTTCCAGGACATCCCCCTGTTCACTGGTGCCCAAAACTGGACCACATACTCCAGATGAGGCCGAACCAGTGATCTATAAAGTGGCACAATTATGGACTTGTCCCTGCAAAACATTCCCCTCTTAATACAGGAAAGGACTCTACTTGCTTTGTTTACCGCAGCCTGACACTGCGAGCTATTTTTCAGGCTGTGGTCTACAATGACCCCCAAATCTGTTTCCCTTTTGGATTTTCCGAGGGGAGCTCCCCTTAGCGTGTAATCCGATTTCTTGTTTTTAACCCCCAAAGTGCACAACTCTACATTTATCTACATTAAACCTCATCTGCCATCTGGTTGCCCACTCCCCTATTTTATCCAGATCCCCCTGTAATGTTATAGCGTCAGATTCAGTGACTATTCCCCTCCCGATTTTGGTATAATAAGCAAACACTGAAACATGGCTGTTTACTCCCTCCCCAATATCGTTAATGAATAGATTAAACCGCATGGGTCCCAGCACAGACCCCTGGGAACGCCACTCATGACCCTAGCCCAATCCGAGAAGGTGCCATTTAGCGATACTGTTTGTACCCGTTCCTGTAGCCAGGACATTAATTTGTCTAAACCCATAGACCTCAGCTTGTATAGTGAACGTTTATGTGGTACTGTGTCAAATGCCTAAGCAAAGTCCAAGTATACCACATCCACCGGCCTCCCTCCATCCAGACCCCTACTCACCTCTTCGTAAAAAGTTAGCAGGTTAGGTCTGACAAGAACGGTCTTTCCGAAATCCATGCTGGTTGTCATTTACAACCAGCATTACAGTTGAAGCAAGTGCCACATTATATCCAACTGGGTTATAGCTTAAAATGTTAAAATATATCTAAAGCAGAGCTGGACACATCCCAGGAGGCAGATAGCCAATGCTCCATAAAAATTACAGCTGGCATCTGACTTTTGTGGTTCTCTCTAGTTGTCAACAGATCTGGCTCCTAAATTCCATATTAATTTGTCCATTCCTGATCAATAGTCAAATCTATTTTTTGGGATAGGGTAGGGAATGGTTAAAACCCATCAGGTCTGTGTCCCTGTGAGGAGATTTTCCTTCCCTTCCTGTCTAGAATACAACAGGAAGTGAGAGGAAATCTCTCCAAAGGCAGGTAAATCCTCTCATACAGTTGTCACTGAAACAAGGGTTACCATTAAAAAGTATTTTGACAACTTTTGGATGTGCCATCACTTTCAGTCCCAGTGATAACCAGTCACCAGGACAAACAGAGAGATGAAGCTCCTTAGAGGTAACCGACACAGCAATACAAACCTGACAGGGGTTCTAACCTTTACTTTATCCAACATGACTTTAGACAGACCTTAACTATGTTGTTTAGCGGCGTATTTTATATGAGAGGATGAGTAAAGTCCCTGCGTTACCCCTAAAATCTAATCAGATTCCACTCAGCAGCTGGAAGTTACTTGGTTACGATGGGCAACTTGACCCCTTTCCTTTCCTGGCAGTCTGCATACAATCATAGAATGATAACAGGATGTTACTGCCGCAACAATATTCCATCTGTGATTTTATTTTATTTTTTTGGCGCTGTGATCAAGACTACCTTTTGCAATCAGATTCCTGTGGAATAGAAATGTCCCCAATTAATTCAGAATACAAACCACAAGAGAGGAACAGACAGACCTGGCCTGGTCTTTGCGGCTGAACCAAGACACGAAGCTGGCAGCAAGGGCACAGTAGCATGTTGTGTGATAAAGGGCATCCCTCCTGGTGCAGAGGTTACTCTGCCACACTATATAATTAAAGAATAAATTGTTCTAATCACAAGTTACATTCTGTTCCCCTAACCAGATGGTCTATGTGTGAGGCTGCTTCCGTGTGACATTTCGGTCGCAAAGCAGTCCCTGTGACTCATCCTGTCTGCGCACAGCGTGAACGCTGCAACTGGTCCATGGAAAAAATAGATCACTAAAACTCTTACATACATGTGCAGCACCTTCTCCCAATAAGGGGCAACATTAAATACAAGGGCATCTATATATACTTTGTTACATATCTATAGCACTGTACAGCAAGTGCAAAGCTGAACTCCAGGCAAGCGGCTATACACATGGCTACAAAACATAGATGTGAACCTTTCCATAGAAATGTGACATTATGTACAGCCAGTTTTGTGTTACAGAAAGCACAGCCAGCTCCCTGTTCTCCATAGCAATGCAAGTACCAAGAAGACACCCCAGCCTACTAAATGGGCAGCCAGGAGTCTGCTTACAGCGCCCTCTGCCAACGATTTAAGGCACACGCCGGTTGCAGGGAAAGGGTTAAAGTAAAACAAGAGCCAAATTCAGTAGGGGAACTCCACAAGGGGCAGATTACACTTTCTGAAGAAATCCTTTCTCTGCATCATTTCACACATAGGTGATCAATATGACATTTATAAAACCTAAATAAGTGGACCTGGCATCAGGTAGATTGTTCATTATTGAGCTAAACAATTAGTAAATGTTACATTTACATGTATTTATTACCTTCCACATCACATTACTGCCCCTATCACTGCCTTATTCTGTTTTATTTCCAGAAGGACAGTGCCATCTTTGCTCAGGCATCATCTACGGTCAGCATCTTCTTCCTGGACTGAGAATCACACTGGAATGGACTGAGATGATGCAATCTTAAATCCTGGTGCCTGAGCAGTTCTTGGCTGCGTTTACAAAAATCCAAAACAGATTCGCCCCTTGCTACAAAGTTACAATGTTGCATTCAGAACACTTGGGGGAGAGGAGATTGTGGAAATGGTTCCTACTGCTTGCAGCAGACTGATGACATAATTTCCTCTTAAGGCTGTGACACACTGCACGCCAAGCAGCGCGGAGCGGTTGCACTCTGCCTTTGCGAGCAGTGTGTCATGTAATGTTCTCCTCGGCACCCAGCTGGCGAGGGCTCGCGTAGCTGAGCGTCCCGAGATGAAAAATGTAATCTTCAGCCAATGGGCTCACGCGTTTAAACCCGTGCGTGAGCATGCGACGTCTAGCTGGTTGTTACGCACGAGCCGATTGGCTGAAGGTGCAGTCAATCATCTGACTGCACTCAGCTCACACACTGCACGCAAAGCTCCGTGGCGGACAGCTTTGCTTCTCTCTGCACGGCTTTGCATGCAGTGTGTCACAGGCTTAAGACAGTCAGTAACTGGAGCTCAAGGACTGTTTTTTTTAACCCCCGTTCACACTAGCCACGTGTGTGATTGAGCGACTTGTTTTGCCGCCTTTATCGCACATCAGCATAGGGCAGCCCATTCATTTAAAAAGGCTGCATTTCAGGTGCCATTACCAATAGTGATATTGCAGGCACAACATGTGATTTTTATTGTTGCCGAGTGTGAATGGGATCTTAATGGTAAAAGTGGAATGTATACTGTTGCTGTATATTGTGGCCAGTAGGGAATTTTTTATTGCAGATTTGCAAAGTAACTAAACTGTGCAATTTATGGCAGGTACAGAAAATAACTTTTAAACAGGAGTACTATTAGCATCAGTAATTGATTCTGCAGCTAGTAACTTTTGACGATATAAAAAAAAATAGTTTCCACAGAATAAAGCTATATTCAAGTCAGAAGAGGGATAGGGCTGAGAGCTGTAACAAAGGAGTAATAGGGTCCATGTGTGGCCTACAAAGCGCAGTTAGTCATCCCTGCATTAAACACCATTAACACTTTAGCCTCGCTTCCATACTTTGAATAACTAATATATTATGGATACGATACAGCGGGAATTAGGAACGTTCTTCATAAGGAAATACATACCTAGCATACTCTGCAAGGGGCAGTTTGGAGACATCAAACACTTCCTTATTCTTCATAAGGTAAACTGCGCGCAGGTAAGACACAAAGCACTGTGGGTAAAAAAAATGTCAGTTAATACAAACGTCTGACATATTCTGTAGCACAGAGTTACCTATACAGAGAATACATGAGAAATATACCATCTGAAAGTCAGGCCACATTCAAACAGATGTGTGCTCACAAACACAAGCACACACAAACACATGTTCTCTCTTTCATACTCCAAGGCCATGTTCACACTAGCTTCAGATTTTACAACAGCATGTACAGTCAGAGTGTATCACCCGATTGTATACAGTATGCTCTGTCAAAGCATTTGAGTAAACTCTCGGCAAGCTTTGAGCAGCTTAGTTGAAGCACCCTTCAGTTCCAGTGTGGGGAGGTAAACACAAATCTTGATGGTAGCGCTGTCACTTTAAACAAGCAGCCTTTAGTGGGTTTTTTAGCATTGCTTGAACTTGTTGAAAGCCTGCTGGCTGGATTTTATAAAGTGACAGACAGCACTACCATTAGCATTTGTTAGGCACCTACAAACTGGAATTGAACTTAACTTTAACTAAATATGCTTGAAGCAAGCTTTGCTCTTATACTAGCAGATGTCTGTGTGCACATATTCTAAAGATGACCATGCACTATACCAGGGGTAAGCAACCTCTGCCCTCCAGCTGTGGTAAAGCTACAAAATCCCATCATGCCTCTGAGAGTCTTGCGTGCGACTGTCAGTCTTGCAATGCCTAATGGGATTTATAGTTTCACCCCAGCTGAAGTGCCGAGGTAGCCCCCCCCTGTAATATACAATCTGATATTACAATGCCCCAGTAATGCAAGGGCCTGTCTGATTTGAAACACACTGAATGAATGGTTTAAGCAAGTCCTTATATTACTTTATTTTAATAAATCCAAAAAGATTGTACAATCAGATTGTATAGTGCATGGCCAGCATAAAGGGTTTAGTATGTCAAATAAGCGAGTACAGCATGTAATGTTTAATTCATAAATTACTGCATTCATTTTTATTTTTTTTTCATGCTTGGAGTTGAGCTTTAAAACTGATTTTTTTTTGTAACTAAATACATCATGGAAGCAAACAGAGTTCTAAATTATTTAGATTTCCACTTTTGCCCCCCCCCCCTCATTCCCACCCATGAATGGCCTCATTGGATTTGGGCTTCCAATACCAGTTTTATGTCAAGGAGCTAAATATAAACCCATTGATCGTTCTTCTAAAAAACTGATGTTCAAGTGAAGAGACTTATCTCCATGTCACACACATACCCTCTGCGCCCTCTCCTTCATTTCCTGCTCCTGGGCCAAAAAAGCTTCTAGGCGTCCTTGTACATCCAACAGCTTTTCAGGGTTAATTCTGAAAAATGAAGCAAAGAGAACGTATGGTAATGAATAAGAGTTATAGAAAAACTGGCATAATGCTGTAATTCAGCTGTTCAACCTAATTTACTTTTAATTTGTTTTTCAATTAGTGTATAATGTGTAATCTGCTTTTAGCATATTACAGGGTTTTAATTTTAATAATTGGGGGGAAAAAGTCTTTAGCTTTAATAATAATGATGAATAATAACAGCAAAGTAGTCTGCATTATTCAATCATTAAAATTTGCATTTTAATCTGTTACTAAGCAAGATGAGGAAGCAGAGGAAGCCATTAAAGGAACAATATCCCTCAAGCATGCCTTGGAAGACAATGGAGCAGATGTAAAAGGTCTGGAGCAAAGGGGCAGCTGTTGCTCATAGCAACTACATCCAATAGACTGCAAATGACATCTGTACTTTAAAAGGGTAACTGCAATTTAGTGGGAGGAAAACAAAGTAAAGTAGCTCTTTATGCGCACACGCACGCACGCATACACCTTTTCCATCGGATCTCTATATGGCAAAACATTATCATCCACCGTCACTTTCTGAAACAAGCTGGCCGCCAAACCAAATGAACATCCTAAGGCTGCCATACACTTAGGGGTCTATTTATAAACAATTCACAGGGTGCTTCACTCTGCGAATATCTTTGAACATTTGTTTTGGGCAAATAATGGTAAAAACACGTTTTTAATATACATTTTTTTCCCACAGTTCAAAAGTAATGCGTTGTAATAATACATTTTAGCCACTATATGGCGATGAGGAGCAAAAGAAACAGGTATTGAGATGGAGCTGAGGAGCATAGGAAATAAGTATTGAGATGGAGATGAGGAGCATAGGAAACAGGTATTGAGATGGAGCTGAGGAACATAGGAAACAGGTATTGAGATGGAGCTGAGCAACATAGAAAACAGGTATTGAGGTGGAGCTGAGGAGCATAGGAAACAGGTATTGAGATGGAGCTGAGCAACATAGAAAACAGGTATTGAGGTGGAGCTGAGGAGCATAGGAAACAGGTATTGAGATGGAGCTGAGCAACATAGAAAACAGGTATTGAGGTGGAGCTGAGGAGCATAGGAAACACCTAACTTAACTCTGTTGCTAAAATAAAGCAAAACGGTGACCTCTTACATCATCAATAAGTGACCACGCAGGCTCCTGTGGAGGAACGAGTACTCTCCTGTGTGCAACAAGTCCCAGCATTCAATACACCTGACACTCATTCCTGCCCCTCTGCTTCCTCCACCCACCTGTTAGTCGATCAATGGACAAGCTGAGGCGATTTAGCAGAATTCATACATTTACCATTCTACCTCAGCAGAACTGACACTCGGGTGACACTGGCAATACTCTTCATACAAGCAAGATTTTGTAAATCTTTGACTGCAAACCAAACAGCACCCCCTCTATTTATCCCACCAACCTGTTAGCCAGTTGGTTGGCCGAGTTTCCTCAGGCAAGTTGAATGCTGGGACTTCCTGTAAACTCCATCCTTCACAGGAGCATGGATAGTCACTTGGTGACGATGTCAGCAAAAAACTCATTGTTTTGGGGAATGTTTTCCCATTCTCACACATGTGTTGCAAGTGTTATAAACTAGATTTAGGCTGAAATAACACAGTGATCTGACAAATTAAAAAGTAACATGGACCACTTATCTAAAAATGACTTCTTAGAGCTGCACTCCAGGTATAATTTATTATGCATACTTACCTTGGCCAGCTTGGCTTGGAAAGTATGCATATGCTATATCTAAGCATCTACCTAGTCTTTAAATGTACAGCTTTCATTTAAAATACCTGGTGATTCTGACAGACAGGTCCTTATTGAGTCAGTTCCTGTTATAGGGTGACAACGCTCTGTCACTGTCTGCCAGTTGTGCCCCTATGTTGTCAACCTGTCACACGGGTTTCTGATAGAGATATTGTCCACCGTTGTCACCGTCTTCCTGAGCCTACGCTGAAAAATGCTATGCAGCTATCACTGGAGTAAAAAACAAAAAGGCTGCAAGAGATCAGCAGCACTGAGAAGCAACAAGGGATGAAGAAGAATAGTGAAAACAGTAGTTTTAAAAATGGCAATTGTTTATGATCTACGGAGAATTAAACTAAATGTCATCCAGTTAGGATTTACATCTACTTTGTAGGCAATTTCCAGCCTTATCATTCATTTATCCTGCCAAGTCCGCTCGTCTAGAAAACAAACATTGGTCACTGATCCCAGCAGAGATGAATACATACTTGATTTCGTTAATGGGCACTTTTTTCTCCTCCAGCTGTCGGGCCATCCCCTTCACTTCAGACGGCAACAGAACCAGCAAAGCTTCCCCGCCCTCCTTGTACCTGCCGAAACAAAAACACAGCAAGGACACTTAGTGATCGGAGGAGAAGAAATGAATGAAAAGGCCGCAGTCTGCCAGGGAGATGAATAATAGCCAAACAGAGTGGAGCTGGCAGCTGCAGGAGAGCATGAGCTACTCTTTAAATACAAAGTCAAATGGAAGAACACTGAATTAGGCCCGCTGTTTCATATTCCTTTAATACCAATTACCGATGTCTGCTTCTGAAATGTCATGTTCACCCCGGTCCAGGGGTTTCCAAAGTGCAATATAACTACATAAAGAACGCGGTTTATTGGAACGGCGCGACGTTATTGTCTTACGATGAGGAGCAGGGGCTCAAGCCATGTCTTACATTTTAGATAAAGTGAGAATTAAAATTCTATTTCAAGTTTTTATTCTCATTTGTGACCCCATTGGAGAGATGTTCCATCACTTCCTGTGACTTCCTCACAAGTAATGGTATTTGTGGCTCCTATTGGGACAAGAAGGGGCAGCCAGCAATAAAAACAATGCCGGAAGATCCAAACATTCCTCTCTCCACTAAAAAAAAAGGGTTTTTATTTGTGTCCCCCATTGGGGAGATTTCTCAGTATTACTTGCCCTGGAAAAATGTGAAGGGAAATCATCCCAATAGGGACAAGGATCGCAATAAAAATCAGAGGCTCTGAGATTTAATGCCCAACTGACATCTATATTTATTATGTAAGGCAGTCAGTGTTCTAGCTTCCTGTGCAGGGCTGTTGATGGGAGCAGTATGAAGTAGGAGGAGGGGCAACAGACCACTAAAGACCCAGGCCGCTACTCATGTGTGAGAGTAGTAGTTAGACTCTCCACAGTGCTGCCGCCACAAAGTAATTCAACCCTTGCTGCAGCACTTTTATAATGTGGACTGCAAGAGAGGGGGATCTTTTCCAATTCATGGGAACTATAACAACTTCCACCCTACACTCACAAACTTCCTGGATATTACAATACATATTAAAAGGAACAAGTTTGCAAACATCCACAGAAAATCCACAGACCGTCCCACATACCTTAGATGTAACAGCTTTCATCCCAAGCCCACAAACTAATCTGTCATCTATAGTCAGGTCATAAAAAGGTACACAAATCAGATCTGTTCAGACACCACAGCCAGAAATGCCCAACTAGAATACCTCAGGAGGATTTCATATAAAAGAGGGATACCAACCCATAGAGCAGAAAAGCTATTAACATCCCCAGAACCAGTCTTTGACAGTATACACAGATGGAATAGGAAAATCAGATGCCATTGGTGGTCACCTACAACCCATGCCTAGAAGTTCTAAGATCACAAAAGAGCTCCAACCATTCCTATGCATAGACAAAAGACTTCGGGAAATATTCCTGAACCCACTAACATATCGAAAACCACCCAAAAAAAGTTTCATAAACAGCCCAATACCAAACGGAACATCTCCCTGCATGCTGAAGAGATGTGAAACCGGGATGGCAGGAAGAGTATAGAATACATGGTACTTTGTTGCTGCAGATCCTCCAATGTGGTATACCTGATATTCTATGCAAAATGCCCTACAAGAATCTGTTTGGAAGACGGCTCAAACCACTCACCATCGTGCCATAACCACATTTGGTGGCCCACTCACTGTATGCAGCACAACCTCCTTCTCTTAGGACTACACCTGTTGCATACAATAGTAGACCCGGGTGTTGAAGAAGAGTTGAGAATAATTATTTTATCAGGGCTGTGCAAAGATACTCTGCAGAGACACTGATGGGCAGAGCCGAGAATCCCTTGCTTGCAGCTGTTCAGATTTTTCCGGGTTACCAACTACCAAAGTGTTTTACAAGGAAAGTGACCTTCTATAATCAAGTATTGCCAGCATGAGAAACCAAAACCCTGACGAGCAGTGTCACCCCCACCCACCGTTGAAGCGCCCAAAGTGACTACCTGTTCTGCATACCCCTCAGCCCTGCCCTCAGGGCCGAATTTCCCACAAGGCCAACTGAGGCCCGGCCTCGGGGCAGCAGAGAGTAGAGGGGCAGCAGGGGTGTGGAATTCCTATGTCCCGCTACCGAGGACATGCAGTTCCAGGCGCTGGGCGGGTAGTTGTTTTCTACATTTAGTCCTGATTTGGACAAGCAGGGCTAAATGTAGAGCGGGGAAGCCACCACTCATTCTGTACAAGTGATAGGTAAAAATAAATAAAATTAAAACCAACCCGGTCGCCCAGTCATCTGGGGGGAAATTTGGTAGGGAAGGGGGCACATTAAGGAACCCGGCCTTGGGGCAACAGAGAGAGTAAATGTGGCCCTGCCTGCCCTGCTCCCTAGTTCATGGCTTCACAGCCGAGTTTTTACCCGACTGCATTTTTTAAAGGAAGAAAAAAAAAAAAGAAGACAAAGAAAAATGCAATAAAATAAAAAAAATTATTCGAAATATCCAGACAGCCCATCCTCATCCGGAGGAAATACAGCAGAGACGCAATCTGCAACCATTAAGCACAAAACTACCGAAGAGGCATAAATGAGACAAAGAGGAACTCCAGTCAAATATTACTTCATTTTAAACTTTTTTTTTTTTTTTTGCTTAGCATGCTTGCTTTTAAATAGCCATCAAAAATGTATTTATTTTTTTTCTATTCAGCAAAGGTATTTAACAGATCAGCTGAATATGCCACACCCACATCATTTTATACATTTTTGAGGTATTTGGATGGTAAATTTAATTATGACATGTTAAATCCATCTCGATTGGCAGTCATAGAAAAGACAGAGAGCTGGAAATTCATTTCACAGTGGGGCTGATGATTAATTCTAAGCAACAAGCAAAATCAGTTAATGAACTGTTAATGCATTCCAGTAAACCCTGCAGCTGTGCTCAAAGCAGAACTCTAGGATTTAGAAAAAATGTCAGATGTATAAAAAATGGAGCAGCTTTTGCTGCAATGCCTTCAATATGCAGCAGTAATTCCTTTCCGTCAGTAGATGTCGCCAGTCTTCTGGGTTAAAAAATGGCCAGCATCCTTCAGACCACTTTCCCTGAGCCTAGGTAATAATGCATCTGCCCTTCGGGGAGCATTATCACACCAGCCTTAGCTGTGATACTACACAGGGCAACTCTCACACGACACGTGCAACTTTCAGTTCAAGGTATGGGCCAAAGCACTACACCCGGAAAACCTGTAATGTCAGCGAAGCAGCCGGAAGACCCTTACACATAGAGATCTATTTATAAAACAGTATTGAGGATATGTTGTCCGCACACCATTCTGCTGCAGAATCTTTATTGATATTCCTTCAGCATGACATCAAAATGCAACGTTTCGGAACCTCACAGGGCTCCTTCATCAGGCGAGGTGTCTGAGGAAGGGATCCTGCGCGGTTCCGAAACGTTACATTTCAGAAACATTAGATTTCAGGGGATGGGGAGATTTCTAAGCAGCCCTGAGCATTCATAGGTGGCAGGAGACAGGACAGAGACAATAAGGAAATTAAGTCATGATCATGAAAAATTATAAAATAAGATAAAACACCTACTTATTATTATTATTATTATTATTACATAGTATTTATATAGCGCCAACAGTTTGTGCAGCGCTTTATTTAATACAGTGTCAGGGTTCACAATGAAAACAAGAAGAGCCTGCAGAAAATGTGTTGTCTATGTCCCCACGAGAGAGATTCCCAATCACTTCCGGTCACACTCTTTCCAATAGGGACACATTAAGGGTGTGAAGGAGGTTCAGTAGGGCAGTATTTTCAATATGAAACTGAGATCAAGAATATGAGGCATGACCCCAAACTAGCCTTAAATAGTATTATTTTATACCTCAACTCTGGTGTTCTATCGAAAGCTCCAACTTGTCGACCTCTTCAACCGGTGACATTACATCCGGTGACTGCCAGTAGGAGATGTTTAGCAGATGGTGCTAGTGCACATGGGCAAAAAATCCATGTCGAACTGTAACTATTGCCACAGCGTCTGCGCGGCTCATCGGATTCTATAACCTAGAACAAACTTATATTTGTCCTAGGTTATAGCAGCCGATAACTGTGCAGGCGCTGTGGCAACTGTAGTTGTAGAAAGAATCCTGTGGCCGCGCAGATGCTGTAACATAATATAACCTTTGACTAGGCTATATAATCCGATGAGGCAAAAGCCACTGCGCGGCTATCGGCTCATCGGCTTCTATAACCTAGGACAAATATAACTAAGTGGGTAGACACACAAGCGTTGTGGCAATAGTTAGACCGTTCGACAAGGATTTAATGGGCATGCGCACTAGCACCATCCGCTGAAGATCTCCTACTGGCAGTCACCGGATGTGACGTCACCAGTTAGAGAAGTCGACAAGTTGGCACTTTCGATAGAACCCCCGGCTTTCCCTTTAGTCTTGCACAGTTGTATGGGCTCCCCTCCCATAATTAAACTGCTGGCTCTGATTTCACTGCGCACTGTGAGCTTCTTTACACTTTAGGAGTGCACACCTTATCTGGATGAAACTTTGGTAAATCAGAGGAACTTCAAGCATGCTAAAACATAATATATCCCTCGCACAGGTACATATTAAAAGCTCTTTCCAATACTAAATAACTAGTACAAAAAAGTCACACTTAAAACAATTCATCCCCACACAGCTACCTCCTCATGTATCACTTGCCCCTCCCTTTTAGATTGCAAGCCCTCAGGGTCAGGGCCCTCCTTACCATCTTGTCTTGAACTATATTGTAATGTCTTCATTATATTGTAAAGCGCTGCGCAAACTGTTGGCGTGTATAAATCCTGTATGATAATACTACTAATTTCACAACATTTCTTACCATGTCATGATAAAACCAGAGGAGGAAATTGATAGACGCAGATAAGCCCCGAGTCACTTTCTCAGCCTTGCTTTCTTCCAGAAAACCATCTCTCTGCCCAAAATAACAATGCCGCATCTACCTGCCCTTCTCACTCTTATTTTGTATCTTCACCCAACTTGGCTTCAGGCAGCGTTGCGAGAACACAAACTGTTCTTCTTAAAATGTATTTAGCAATGAATCAGTTTTCCATCTGTTCCATGATTACATGCTGTGACATCTCTGACCATAACTAACATTTACATAAAGACAATATCACAGCCGCACTAAAGCTGTAGTAAATGTAGAAAAGACTAATGAGTTAGAGATTTGCCAGGATAGCATTCTTTGTGGTTACTGCTCTCTGCAATTTTATTTCTGGGATAAGATTGCTGTTTTATATTTCTTTAAAGTGACCCTGTCATTAATTGTGAAAAGCATACCCTGAAAAAAAAAAAAGTCTATACATTCTTAGCTTTCCTGCTGCCAAAACCAAAGTCTACTGGAAAACAGGCACTTCTGAGAGTGTTGCTCTCCTTCTTGGTCCACAGTGCAGAAGGACACTGTAGTGATGTGAGGATGGGTGAAAGGAACCGCAGGGGGTCAAAACTCCCACAAATGTTGGCTTCTGCAAAGACTTTAGTCCTGTCCATACCTAAGAATTGCGCTAAACACACAATCCCATGCAGCAAATGCTATTACACAGATCACCAAGCGCGGTTTTCATTTGAATGGCACTTCAAATGCATCTTCTGGCAGCCATGCATTGCAGCAACGCAAGGTACTGTGAACTGTGTGAAAGGGCTGTGCATGCACTACTTTCACTGCCATGCCCTGCCGCCGGGGGGTGCGTTTAGCACAACACTTAATGTGCAGAAATATTGCCAGCACACCAATGGTTCAATGAAATAAGCAAAAGTCCATTTATTGAAGGAACATTGCCATTCAAAAAGTAGCACAGTTTTTGAGTCTGATGAAGGGGACCCTGTGTGGCCCCGAAAGCGGTCCTTTTTGAATGGCGATGTTCCTTCAATAAATGGACTTTTGCTTATTTAATTGAACCATTGGTGTGCTGGCGATATTTCTACACATTAATTTTTTGCACGGTGCCACCCGTGGTCGCTGCAAGCACCCACCTGTATATCAGGTATTTCTATCCGGTAAGGAGTGCAACAAGGTGCTTGTTCTACATGTCTGCTAGCACAACACTTAGACGTGAAGTGGCCCTAAATAGAAGGCTTTCTTAGCAATGGTTATGCATTCTGCGGCACAGGCAGCAGGAGAGGTCAGTATTTAAAATCTTCTTTCAAGGTTCAGCTTTTGCTCACAATTTTGTTAAGTGGCCGATTTCCTTTAGAGTCGAAATCCAAGCACATCAATAACTGGCAAGACAATCACACCATCGAATTTCACCATTTCCTGCTGAATCAGGCACAATTCAATCCATGGGTGGCCCTGCTAACATCGCCCAGCTCGACAAAAACTGACTTTTCAAATTGACTTTTGTCAAAAGAGCCGGGTGGAAAATTGTCAGCTGAACAGTAGGTGCAGCCTATCAGATGCAGTGACTGTCCAGATATTCTGGCAGCTGCACGCCTCGGTTTTCAGTATACTATAGCCAGCAGGGGACATTCTTTCATTCACACTGTTCAGCATGGATGGGGGAGTGAAAGATTTTTCTTATTCAGCCCAAGGGACTGAAAAGAAAAAAAATCTTGAGATCACCCGCTTTATTGGTATTCCTAAACAAACCTTGACTAAAGCCCAACTCCAGTTTAAAAAAAAAAATTAGATTCCTCAAGTACTTAAAAAATAAAAAAGCAGCTTTAACTGCAATGTTTACCTCCTGCCTAAGTCTGTCTCCCAAAGATACTCCACTCCTTCCTCAAGCATCATTCAACCCACTTCCTCTAAGCTTATAGCACATCTAAACCCCGAAAATGTATATATTGCAGCTGATCAATCCTTAAATATTGTGACGCATTAGTTTTCTTTTTTTAGGCTTTTTTTCACCTGGTGATTTGGCTAGTAAATATGTTACTTTTTCTACTTCGTCAAGCAAAAGTGGCTGCTAGAGGGTTGAGACAAACCATTTAACATTGACAGGGGTATTTACGATGGTTGGCTTTTATTCATTTACATAAAAAAAAAAAACTTTATCCCAAGAGGGAAAAAAAATAAAACGGTTGCTGTAATTGCCTAAGAAGTGTTATTTGGAGTTCAGATTTCATTTGTTAGCCAAGTCCATCCAAATCTGCATGTGCATCTAACACTACCCTCCCTACAGGGTGACAATGCTGCTATCCAAGGTGCGGTTTAATTTCTCTTCCATAGAGTGGAGTAACCCTAAGACCGGAAGTGGGTTACACATTTTGTCTGCTACGGTTTTGATAAATTCCCCTCAGTGTATGGGATGTGAGGATGCCGAGAACTTACCACCGTTGCAGCGGAAAAGAAGGCAAGCTGCAAGGAGTGCTGTCGCAGCCAGCCAGCTCCGGGGACTGGTTGAATATAACTTTATTTTCCTCCCTAGACTCAAACAAGCACTTAACCCTTGCAGTGCAGGGGTAGCCCTACTGCAAGAGTTCATTAAAGATTTGCCCGAAGTTCTTAAAAAAAAAAAATGTAGACAGTGCGACATGATGCCAAACTCCTTCACCCTAATAATAATCAGGTATATTGCAATACAATTGTACTTGCAGACTATTACAGTAAAATTATTGATTGTATCCATTATAGAAACTATTTATGTGGTGCACATTTCATGACTTTCATTACAATGGGTTTAATCGCAGTCATTCTTCCTAACCCATCGATACGATAAGATGATTCAATGCAATCAAACATTTTTATTTTTTAAGATCAGCAACAGCAGACGTCAACATTTGTCACCGTACTCTGATAAAAGCAGCAAAACTTCAGTCTGGAATGGAGATTGCAGATATAGCATGTACAGCTCGAGCTTGTACTGCCCTCTGGCGTCAGTGGAAACAGGAGAACCGGTAACAGCATAACCTATTCGGTCCATGCAAGCTGATCACCACTGGAAGCCAATCCAAATTCTGCTCCTTGTTTTCAGATTGCTTCAGAGTACCAAACAATTCAGTAGCAGTAGGGAGCATACAATGTGTTAAATGGCAATGTAACAGGATTGAACAGTTCACTTCGGTAGCTCAGTTCACAGAGATCATTTAAAGTTACACCATCAGGGAAGCAAAAAAAGAAAAACAACGCTGGTGAAGATATAAAAAGCATGCACCTAGGGGGGTCCATACTGTTGTGGACATTTCATTATATGGACTTATGTGGACATTTTCATATTAGGATGTGTATGTGTTCTATAGGTTGTCATTTGTCTCCCTGTGTCAGATTAAACCGAGGGCGCTTTAGCAGAGCATACTTGCGTTGAATCGGGCCCAGCGGTAAAACCGTCAGTATGAAAACCTTCTTATGGGCTAAGAGACGTGTTCGCAGTGTATGTACGCGTTTGCCGGTTTGTGAACATTAAGCGCAATGCGCTGGGCTTCTTGCCGGCAAACGTCTATGCGCATTAGCGAAGCGGAGTCCGCATAACGAGAGATACGTATTATATTTCTATTGCGGCTGTGCTATCCTTTTTGGATACATATCTGCTTTTATGAGAACACATTGATTTGTGCCTTGATGGTTTACTGGTACTGTGCATTGGCAATAGCATTAGCAATGTCTTCGCAGATACCGTGTTTCCCCGAAAGTAAGACCTAGCGCTATCTTCAGGGATTTCTGTAATAGAAGACCTACCCCGAACTAGGTCTTATACCTGTTGGCTTAAGCATCCATGTGATGTGTGGTAAAGTCCTATGCATGTAAAGTTGGTGACTATGCTGCAGGGCTGGAGTGGTGATGGTTCAAGGGCAGAGGGCTGATTATTATTATTACTACAGGTATTTTATATAGCGCCGACAATTTATGCAGCACCTTGCACGCATTTACGCATAGTTGCACATTCACATCAGTCCCTACCCTTTCACAATCTAGGGTTTCTATCTCACATGCATAGCCATGTGAGGAGCCAATTTACCTACCAGCATGTCTTTGGAGTGTGGAGTGAGGAAACTGGAGTACCCGGCGGAAACCCACGCAAGCACAGTGGGAAAATGCAAACTCCTTGCACATAGTCACCTGGCCGAGATTTGAACCGGGGACCCCGAGTGCTGCAGGGCAGAAGCACTAACCACTACGCCACGGTGCTGCACTATGATCTGGATCATAGGGCAGCACCGTAGCTATCCTTGAAAACATCTCCTGTAACTAAGAGCACCTGTGTTGCATAGGCCTCTGGAGTGGTGGCAACCCTCATTGCTTGAACCTGGAACCATGCGCATATTGGGAACTCAAGAGTCAGAGTGTAAATGCTCTCCTGCTAAGGCTTAGGGCCTGACAAGGAAAGCAGAAGTTTAAATTGGGAACCCGTGGGATTTTCAAAATCCTGTGGGTACCGTGCCTTCAGCTTTGTGATGGTGACAGCATAGTCAACTCTAGCCTCTCCACCTCAATGGCCTCATCTGATGACTCCTTGGAACCACTAGTCCCCTCTCTCCCCAAGCGAATAAGAGTCTACACAACTGCCCATCAAAATGTTGCTGAGATGCTTTGCAGCTCCTTGTCTCCTATGTTTTGGCCTATTCTGGTGCTCTGTCAATCAAGAATATGCTGCATGTGACAAAAGTCTTTCTGCAATAGTGTACTCTGATTTCTTCATTAAAACCTAACTGGACTCTTACCAATAAATTGCAGCCTATCTTATTTACTATGCATGGAGTCAGTAATGTATTTTACTTACTTTTTTTGAGAAATAACACACTCTGATAATTGTTTTTATTACAAGCTGGTGTCTCTCCTGTTTCAAGTACGGAAAATATATATTTTTTAAATTTACTGTGCATGGAGTCTGTACAATATTTACGTGTCTTTTGTTCTGTGAAATAAATACACTTTAAAGTGGATTTCTTTATTAAAATCTGACTGTTGTCCCTCCTATTAAAAATTTAGCCTACCAAAACTTTCCTAAATACTGTCTATGGAGTTACTGAAATTTTCCAAAATACGGCCTCTAAGAGATTAGTAAATTCTGTCTATGCAGTATATACAATATCCCTTCATTTTTTAAAAGGTCTAAATTGAACACTTTATTTTGGGGGGTTTATCCTTAAATGGAAAGTGTTTTATAAAATGATGCTACACTAAAATGTATTAACAATACGCCTATGCAGTGTGTACAATATTCCTTTCATTTTTATGTGATGAATATGACCTTTTATATATTCTGGGCCATCCAAATCTAAATATATATGTGGTTTAGCCAATGATGTCTGCAAGAAATTGTAGAAATACTACATTTGCTGTGTGTGGCATATTACTTCTATTGTAATCTGAAAATATATGTTTTAGCTTTTGGCCCTCCAAAGCTAAATGGGAATAGCATATACCCAATTAGGTCTAAAAGTATTTAAGGAAAGAGCTTTAGACAAAGAGGGCTACAAGAAATTGCAGAAATGCATACCTTATTTGCCGGCGTATAAGACGACTCGGTGTATAAGACGACTCGGCGTATAAGACGACCCCCTACTTTTTGTGTTAAAATATAGGTTTTGGGCTAATCTCGTCGTATAGTTACATAGTTACATAGTATTTGAGGCTGAATAAAGA
>NW_017306497.1:1149893-1168416 GCF_000935625.1 Nanorana parkeri
AAGACAGTGTCTTATTTTCGGGGAAACACGGTAGTCTCAAATCTGTAAGAACAAATAGGATGAACCTTATAGATATTGGTCATTCTGAGCAGTATTGAATGGGGTCCATACTGGCTAAGATGGCGGATGTGCATACACGTGGCTGATCAGGGCAATGAACATGACTCAGCACATCATAGGCTAATGGCGCGAATTTCGGCACGTTTCCCTTGTTTAAAACAAGGGTGCGCGCATTTGCGCACATCAGCGCTAGTGAGTCATGCACGTTTCTCTGCGCATCCACGTTGGTGCACTCCCCTTTTCTGTTATGTAACTGTACTTTTTGGGCTGATTGGCTGATGTTGTAAAGCCACCCCCCTCTGGGCGTTATCCTTTTGTGCCTTATAAATAAAACAGAGTTCCTGTGCTAGTCAGCTGAGAATCCAACGTGACAACAGCTCGTGTTTGGTCTTCACTTGATACAGCCGAGGCGCTTTATGAAATTATACAAAGAGCTGAGAACTGTGCTTTTTAGCGCAGTGGATTTCTATGCGCAGGAAGCGTATATTAATTTAGATAACAATACCTAGAAGAGCCCCCAGTGACTTCCTGCCACAATTGTATCTTGGGCCTCAGCAGTTTCTTCGTTTATTAGTAACAAAGCTTGCCTGACCCTCCCAGACTCCTGAGAATTCCTACTGGCAAGTAAGGCTGCCCATAACGCATGAGCCAAAAGACATTGTGTGTGTGGTGGCCGGGGCTTGGCACTACCCAGAAGTATTGGACGTTTACCTGGCAGAACATGTGAGGCCTCTACATACTTTTTTCCACCCCACGCAACAGTCTTTTTATAAATTAGAACAAAAAAAAAAACTTATTTTAGTTTCCTTCAAACGCTGATTTGTAGTTGTGTTTTACACAAGAAGTAATATCTAAACTGAAGCTTCCAAATTCCTTAAAAGTTTACAAGTCACTTCAGGTTTCCAATTTAAAGCATTCTGTAAACTAGAGAGTTCACTGTCAAAAATAGTTATATTGGGATAGTTATAAAAAGTTTGCATAGCTTATTAGTCCAGTGAGACTACAGGTACATTTGTTCTGTATAGGTACACACCAGCTGGTGTGAGAATGGGGCAAAAACAAATGTTCTTAGTGTTTTTACCTCTTTCAGTCGAATGTTCTTTTGTTCATACAAAGCAAAGGAAATGGGGAAAATACCGCATTATGGCTACTAGGGGGAGCCGAGGGGTCATAGGCAATAAATGTTAGTAACAAGACAATTCAAGAGACTGCTGAAGAGAATGAGCATATATATGTAACAACTGCTATCCCTGTAGTATCAAAGGTTACATTAATATGCTCATTCCCTCCAGGTCTCTTGAATTGTAACAGTGCATCCCCTTACTAACATGTACTTATTTCCTATGATCCTAAACTTCATCTAGTGGCCATAATGCAGCATTTCAAGGGCAGCACAGTTGTGTAGTGGTTAGTACTTTGCCTTGAAGGTCCCTGCTTTGAATCCCGGGCAGGAAACTATCTGCAAGGAGTTTGCATGTTATTCCTATGCTTATGTGGGTTTCCTCCAGGTACTCCAAAACATGCTGGAAGGTTGATGTGCTCCTGTCTAAAGCAGCCCTGTATGTATGCATGTGAGATAGGGATCTTAGATAGTGAGCTCCTCTGGGGCAGGTATTGATGTGAATGTGCAGAATGTAAAGCACTGTGAACACACACACACACACACACACACACACACACACAAACTGCTCTGTATGAATAAACCTATTGAAGAACATTCATCCAGAAGATGCACTAAGAACATTTGTTTCTGCCCCATAATTACTAGGGATGCACCGATACCAAGTACCATACTCGGTACAAGTACAGATAGTTTTCCAGCTCCAAGACTAAACTAGAGAAAAATTCTAAAGTTAGGAGGCAGCTGTCATTTGTAAGGAGCACACGGAGCTCCTGGGATTTGTACATCTCTGTTTTATTGTATCATTTTGTTTTTATAAATATAAATAAAAGGGATGCACCGATACCAGTTGTACAAGTACTGATAAATTTTTGTTTGTCATGTGACAAGTTTTTCTAAAACAATACAGACTAATGATTTCAGGACAGTGCTGGAGCGCCAGAGCCCGGTCCCAGCTGCAACCGCTGCACCCCTGATCGTTCTCATGAAAATGACAAGTATCGGCACTGGTACTCGAGATGTATCTGTGCATCCCTAATAATTATAACAGCTAAGTAACTAGCACACAACAAATTTACATGCAGTGTCACTGGATGAATAAGCCAATTTGAATGCTTTATAAACAGAAACCATTCTGTGTATTGACTAGTTTGGTGGATTTCATTTTAACACAGAGCACAATTAATATCCTTTAGTAAAAAGTGAATGCAAAAAGAAAAGGCAAACTGCCGCAAAAAAAAAAAAAATCAGGATTTATAAATTAATACTGCGGCTGTCAGAAAAATGGAACAGTGACTACACCCGATTGGCTGCAGTCACCGTTCAGAAGGCAATTTTCCACCCGGCATCTTTACAAAAGTTGATCGAAAACTGACTTTTGTTGAACCAGGTAGTTTGGCAGGGCCACCCATGGCTCATATTGATTTCTGATTCAGTAGGAAACAGCTAAAATTTAATCCATGGCCAACATTTACCTTTTGTTTTCCAACATGGTTGATACATACAAGTGCAGAAGATAGTCCCCTTATTTTCAGTGAGTATTCCGTGCAATGCACTGTTGTCGTAGGTCCAAGTGCCAGTGCTCGTGGGACTTTTCTGACCATTGGCATGGTTATACTCAAGAAGGAAACCACAGTTCCTTCACGGTGGGGGTACAGATTGCAATAAAAACCTGACACCTTATCCCTACTTGTTCTAAAATGAAAACAAAGTTGCAGCTGTAGCAGGCTTTAGTCATTTCAAGGGCATATACCAGAGGGCTGCATACAGAGATTACACTGGCAGCCACGGAGTAGAAGGAGCGATCATTGACAGATAAGAGCAGCAGGGGGAGGGAGAGGGGACATCCTATATTCGTCTAGGAAAGTGGAGTTACTCCTTAAATCTACAGCTTGCGATGGAATCGATCCTGGGAGCCTTTGGTCTCTGGGTTGTTTCCTTGCTTGTGGAACCACTGGAGGGTTCCAATTTTGTGCTGACCTTGTCCTATCCACCTACAGTGCATGGGGCTCTGACCTCACCTACTGGTCAGCTGCAGGAAATTACCTAATCTGCCACCTGTACATCCTGGGTGCGATTGTCTTTGATATATTGGATTCCTGGTTTACGATCTTCTGCTTGTCCACCACCTGCCTTTGGATTACCCCTTTGTACCGTGCTTCTGTTTGTTGCTGACCTGGCTTGGACTTTGACTCTGCTTCTTCTGGACTACCCTGTGGACCTGTTGCGTTTGGTATTTTGCTATTTTGGGACTTCTTGGCAGGCCTAACAGTAATTACATAATGAGACCCGAGCCTTGAGTAGAACAATGTTTTCTCGTCTACTCATAAGTTGGATTCTCTTCTTTTAATCATTTGTTTAACTCAAAATGTAATAATTATCCATTATAAAATAAAAAGGGCCAAACATTATATTCTAATCATAGTCTTTAGGGGTTACTTCTAAAAAAAGAGAAATATAGAGGCTTGAAAATTCAATACTGCTGATCAATACGGCATAGCGTGAATGCTGATTACCAGGCATCTTGGACACGGCAGCGGCACGCCACTCACCAGCGCTGCTCTCGTCTTGTTAGTAAAGCTATTTTTCATTAAAAAAATCCAATTCTGCAAGCACCAAAGTAAAAGTGTCCGATGTAAATGGGATCTGACAGTAAACAGGACTAACAGCAGGGCCAGAACCTCAGGTATTGATACATTTGTTAACCACGCGACTCAGCAATCTCGCCCAGTAGCTGCATTTCAACCAACGGCACCGCGTCAAAGAGAAGAAACGCTTATACTGACAGGAGATAATGCAGGATCCTAATTAGCGCTGATCATTAATTAAGGTTTTATGTGGGACAATTAAACACTCTCGTGGTCTATGAAACTTTCAATGAAGCCTTAAGCAAGCTCCATTAGCAGCAGCTATTAAAGTGTAATACAGCTCTCATGCAATATGGTAACAAAGGGAAGATAGCAGTAAAGCTATAGAGGAGATGAGCCGTATTCACACCACAGCTGGCCATACAGCCATACATTCCTTTCCTTCAACCTGTGGCCTGGACTAAACAAATCTAAAGCTGGCCATACAGCCGTACATTCCTTTCCTTCAACCTGTGACCTGGACTAAACAAATCTAAAGCTGGCCAACATGATACACATTTTGGCTGTTTCTTGATGAACTGGCTAAAACTGGCAAAGTGGGTGCCACTGACAGAATCCCTTGATCAGCTGATTGAAGGAGACGGTTGGAAATTTTTCAAACAAACAAAGCCAACAGCCAATCAGCTGCCAGCTCTGTTCGGGTATTCTGTGTTGTCAACAGACTTCTCTCAGACCACAAGTGGCCATTTCAGCACACGCTGCTCAGGTATGGGTCACTGTTAACACCATCAGAAAACCTGCACTGAGAAATGCCATGCAGCCGTAGATGGAGTGCAGGCATTTCTCCATTTCAATAGATTGCAAATACAGAAAAATGGATGTGGGTGCCTACACCTCTTATTTGCCCCCAACGCAGCATACCACATTGGACAGTAGTGCGTTACCATGTGCTGAGATGCACCCAAGTCTTAACTTAGTGCTTTGGGGAGCCACTGAAAATGAATGATACCGCAATGCACTAATGTGTGTAACATGCATTGCTGGCGGCACAGACATGGAAAAGGATAAGATGGTGGAATAAAACTAGTTTAGGAAACACCATGGAAAGTACAAAGAAATCCCTGGAAAGAGAAAAAGGCAAGGTACCGAAAGACATTACAACCTATGGAGAGAACCGGCAAAAGAGCAGGCAGTGTGTCCAATGCTTTATCGTCAGATACAATACATGACATGATTTTCTGTGTCTGCCAGACCTCCCATACACTCCATATTGCCTGGCATTATTCTCATTCATATTTAAACAAATCACAAAAACAGGCCCATGACCCAAAATACAGCATGTCTGTAGACAGGAGCCATATTGTATACCCAAATACATCTGGCAACAGCCACATAGAAGAGACAGAGAGGTAACTGTGATGGTAAACCATGAATGGTAGCAGAGAATAGAAACATTTGTAGTGTTTGAACACATAGGACGTACCTGGCTGTCCTCCCAACTCTGTGGATATAAGTGTTAGCATCTTCAGGGCAATCCAGCTGGAGCACCCAGCTAACTGCTGGAAAGTCTGCAGATAGAAAAAGTGAAGGGTGTAAGGGGTGTAAGTATAAGTGATGGGCACCAAAGCAAATCTACTACATATTTACCTGTCTCTCTAACCTTCCTCCACAGCAAGCACAATGGAAATTGCAATTTGATGGGCTAAATTCTGATTGGTTGCTATAAGGTAGTAGACCACTGCTCAGCTTTACAGATTACAGTGAACTTTAAATGTCCATCACGAGGGAAGATACTACAAGAGGACCAAATGACCTTTATTAGTCAAACCGCTTTTTTCTGTTCCCTTGGCTTCACTTTGCTGCTGGAATCTGAACTTCCCAGAATTAAAAGGGACCCACTCCAATTCTCTTACTATCGCATCTAGCAGTAATCCTGCATAGAGGGAGTTGCCAACCCTTCACTGTTCTTTTACCATTCCTAGATAGCAACTGTGAAAGCTGTGTAAAAACCACTTTACATGTACTTATCTCTACTTTCCCCCCAATGGTTGGCATTATTTTTTATAGTGGATGATCTTAGTCAATGAGGAAACAAAATTATTTAAGCCAATCAGCAAAAGGAGGCCTGACGTCATTGTATTCAGCCAAACTGAATGAGACTGCAAATCACACTTTGGTAAATGCCAAGTATACCTGAACATTTCTCCATCACAGCAGTAACAACTCCCAGAAGTGAGAACCACTGGCTTCATAACATGTTACTATAAGTACTAGTAAATACTAATAAAAACTTGTAAGTCTCCTACATGATATTAATCAGTGCTGATTGACCATAGAGGCAAATTATTAACACTGGAAAAGAAAACATCAGCCATCAGGGCATGTACATGTCCACATGTATATCAAGTATTTGGCTTACATATACGTTACAAACAATTTCAAAGAATTTTATACAATTTTACAAAAAAAAAAAACCTTGGTGGCCCATGCCTTTATTTCCCTCTGTTCTTTGTCCCTCACCCTCTACCCACACTGATATCACCAGGCAACATCTGTCATTTTACAAGTCTCTGACCAAAGACACTCATTGTATTTCCAGCAGCATTTGCATGGTAAAAGACTAGAATAGTTTAAAGGAGCCTCGGTTCCATGTTGTTCTTAAACTGTGGATGGGCAGCTGTGGTTGGAGTTTGTTGCCGGAAAGCTGGTGAAGAGTGCAGGTACAGAGACATCCGGGATCTCAGGAGGATTCTAGGCCAGACTAAGCTAAAACTATGGGAACACAGAGGAATTGGATTTTTCTTTCAAGTGGTGCCTCAAACGTAGAATTAGCCATTTGGATCAAATCATTAAAATCTAGTGATCAAAAGGTATTAGCAGATGAGATTTTAAAAAAACACAGTTAGAAATACTATGTACAGTATTGAAATAATGAGAATATCATCACATACCTAATCCTCGGGCCGCAATGTCCGTAGCAAAAAGTACAGCTGCCTTCTTCCTCACAAAGTCATTATAGACCTCCATCCTCTTCATCTGCTGCTGTTTGCCATGCAGTGCCAAGATGGGGATACCAGGCCGAAGCCTGCAGAATACACGGAACAAATACTGGACCTAATGGAAGTAATAGTACTGAAGATTAGGTGTAGAAGACGGTTAGAGCCATTTACAGAGAATAATGACAGGGGCCTACTTAGAGTGGTGATTGGATACGCCCTCCCCCCATCACAACCATCATTTCGGCTTCTCTTGCTTCAGCCCTGTGCTTTGTAAATGTGCCATTTATTTTTTATTTCAGAGCACCCTAAATTGCACCTTATGGCGCAATCTTCTGCCCGGGTCACACAGTAGTCCAGAAGGCGGATATTAGCTAATGGTACTGAGAAGAAAGGTTAGTAATATTTGTCCCACATTATCCACTCTGCTTCACCCAGAAAGCCCAAACACTTACCTTGCATGGTTCATTAGACTATGTTATGTATGGAGTGCACAAAACAACCACAGCCCATAAATCCTCATATGTAACAAATCACTGTAAGTGGTAGTCCCTAATACTTCACCCGTGACCAAGCACACATACCTGTTTACAGCTAGAGAAGAAGACAATGCTCTTTTTCTTCAGGTGATTACGCACAAAGGAAAACAAGAGGTTTATCTTTTGTCGGAGGTCACACACAACATAATTCTGCTCCAGAGTTGCCGGTGTACTGAAAAACACAAAGTTTGGGATGCAATAAACTAACTCCAGGAAAAAAAAAAAACACATAAAAACCCAACATCTGCATAGTAAAAAAGAAAAAGGTAAACTGAACAGCAGCAAGAGCCAATAACATTGGGTCACATCACTAGATTTAGAGGGAAACCATAGTGGTTCTGCGGCTATGCTACACATATACAGACTCTGTTTTTCATGTAACCATTTATTAGATGAAAAAGTATGTGAACCTAAAAAAAAAAAAAAAACATATGGCTGTAAAACCCTTTTTAAACTTCATTATGTGTGCATTTTATCTAATGTCAGTGCCAAAAAAAAACCCTCAAAAAACTGGTTGAGCATGTCTCTGGTGAACCTGCAAAGCTTCCTCTTCTTTGCTGACCATGCTTCCCGAGGGTTGAGATTCAAGGTAACGGTGATAGACATGCATAGTATATCCCCATCCACCCAACCTCCGAATTGATCTCAGCACAGATACAATGGGGGTGTCAGACATGCATAGTATGAACATCAAGACATAACCACATAGAACATTTTGTCGTACTGGCCGGAGTCGCCCCCCTCCCCGCACTGGTTGGACCCACCCCCCTTTACCCGAAAGACAGGCACAGTAGGGTAAAGAGGGAGACAAATGACAACACACTGGCTGGTCCATACTCCAGCTCATCTCACATACTTCAATGGTTCAATGGTTGTAGTCACATGACTGTTCTGTATAAATCTCGCAAAAAGGTATTTGTAGACTATAAAATGGAAAGAAAAAAAAGCAAATTTATTCTAATCCCTAGGACTGCTGTCATCTAGCTGATTGCCAATTGCCCATTATGCAGCAGTGGCTGCAAGGGAAGGAACTCCAGGCACAAATTTGATTAACCTATGCAGTGGGGCTACCCCCACACTGCAAGGGTTAACTGGTGGTTTATATCTAGTATACTCATCCGATCCTCTGAGCTGGGCGCCTGTTACAGTGCTCCCTCCTGCCCATCTCCTCCTCTGCTCCAGTGGTGGTATGTCCCTCGGCATCCTCATGTCCACCACACTGTGTATATAACATGACGACTCAGGAACTTAGGCAACTGCAGTGGAGCGGGAGCAAGGTGGAAGGGACCGGTCTAAGAGCCAACTGACTGAGGATCAGGTAAATAGAACGTTTTTTTTTTAAACCTAGACAAAAACAAACAGTTAACCCTTACAGTGCGGGGGTAGCCTCATTGCAAGGGTTAATACATCTGTGCCCAGAGTTCTTCTTTAATAAAAACATCAGAAGAGTAGAATGTTCCTAAATTATTACCATTTTGCTGGTCAGATTGCGTCTCTGATACTGACTCCCTGCCTGCCCATGGATCAACTAAACCAGCCATTCAGTCCCCAATACGTATCAATGACATCAGCCCGGCTCCTCCCCTCCAGTGTTTGGGCCAGAACAGTGTGCCAGTCTATGTTCTGTACAGAAAAAGGTACAATCACGGGCTGTGAACATTCTATCAGTTCCTTCAGTAAGAATCCCTCAGCTGCATCGTGTACAGAAACACTGGTGTCAGCTCCCTGCCTGGTAATTGCTAGTTGGAGGGCATAAATTGTTCATTTTAATTAATGACTGCGGTATTTAATTTATTAGAAGTCCTGCAAACCGCTCCAGATTAGTCTGTCAATGAAGTGCTTGTGCAGAGTGCTCCATCTAGAGCTGTGTACGACAAGATAACGCCAGATGCCGAGAGGAGCCTGACAGCTACACTTTCTTACCTAAAAGTAAAAATATGACCGCGGTACTGAAACTGCCACGTAATGCAAAACACATAAATCATGCTGCCTGCTAATCATGGACTGCTAAATATAGGTGACCCAATGAAGTGCAAAGAATACACTAAAAAAGTAAAGCTGCAAGCAAAACATCGTCACTCCTTAACCCACAGTCTCTATGTCTGCCCTGTTACACGCTCTTCATTTTCCCTAGGCCACATTCATCAACGGCAAAAAAAATGTATGTTTGGTCAACATTTTTTTATTCACCTTTTAGTAACTTTACTGGTCTACATGAACATATCCCCGACATGTCACAATACACAGCAAGAGTATCATTTATCAACCAAGCTGTGCCTTTTATTATGAAAAAGCCATCCTAGCACTCCCGTCCAGTGACTTTGCCTAGGCAGAGACGATGTCAACAGTGTGCTGCAGGCAGGAGGAAACATTTCCTCAGTCTCTTCTAGCCCAGAGATCAGACTGCAACATCTCAGGAGTCGGCATCACAGACAAAGAAGGTGCAAAGCAACGATGGCGCCGTATTTGTGAGAAGGCATTGTGAGGAGTAGTACTGTTTCTGCGAGAAGTAATAAATGCACTTGCACATTGCTTAGCATGCTTGTACTTAAAGCAGAACTCCAGGCCAAAATGTTCTTAACCCTTGCACTTCAAAAAAAAAAAAAGTTATACTTACCCGTGTGACGATAATGGGGGTGAGTCTGAATATTAAAAATGGAATTCTTTTGTCCCCCAGGCAGAGCAAATACAGGCCTTCATTTAGTAATTTGCCAGTTCCTTCCACATTCCACAGATCAGAGATCTGCTATCTGGCCTGTGATCTTTTTAGGGCTGCAACAACTAATCGACAATCGATTATAATCGATTATTGAAAAAGTTAACTTTTCAATAATCGGCTTCCGATCAGTTGGCCCTGTTCACTACTCCACACACGCTGCGCGCCGCACCTCCTCCCCAACTCACATGAGATTTGTTGTACTCCTTTATAGTTGGTGATATTCTGCACAGCGCTGTATATAGGAGTACAAATCCCAGCAATAATACATTATACAGTGCCATGCGGAATTCCACCAGCTATAGAGGAGCACAACAAATCCCAGCAATAGTACATTATACAGTGGTGCAATGCCGAATACCACTGGCTATAGAGGACTACAAAACCCAGCAACAGTACATTATACAGCGCAATGCAGAATACCGCCAGCTATAATGTACTATTGCTAGGATTTATTGTGCTCCTCTATAGCTGGTGATATTCTGCATTGTGCTGTATAATGTATTGCTGGGATTTGTAGTCCTCTATAGCCGGTGCCATTCTGCATTGATTGCTGTATAATTTTACACTTTCCATTTCACTATATTGCACACCACACTTTTTTCTTTTCTTTTTTACTTCCACCGCTCCAAGCTTACTCCTGTGATGGAGTGCAATCTCAATACAAACTAGTAGTCCATCACTGGAGACATTTTTTAACATTTATTTTATTGTTTATCCGATTAACCGATTAATCGAACTTAATAATCGGCTAACTAATCGATTTTGAAAATAATCGTTAGCTGCAGCTCTAGATCTTTTATTGCCCCCCAGCACAAGTGAGCCCTCTAAGCAGTTTATAGCTGTCCCTAATTAAATAAGGATGTCACCAGGCATTCATCTATCACCAGTGGACAATTTCATATAAACACAAGCAGGTCTGGTAGAGGTAATAACCCAGGTGACCCCGCATTCACCCAAAAGTCATAATTCTGATTACAAAATCGGCTCCATAAAAGGTCTGACTAAAAGATGCTGAACTAGCTAGAGGGGGCTCTTTTTTTAAAACATCAAGGGGAAACTAAGAAGTCTTAACATCACAGAAGAGTTCCCCTTTAATCTCTGGACATCATCTGCTGAAAGCTTGCTTGAAGAGCCCTTCAGACTTCTCTTTAGCTTATTGAACTCTGAACTCTGTCAGAACTCCTAAGACCAGGACTGTTAAGTATCCACCTTTTATTTTGCGGTTGTATATATATTTTGTTTCTTTTTATTCAATCTTTTTGTGTATATTTTCTGCAGAGTTTCTTTTATTAAAGTACGATCTTACAAATCGTTAAGCTTATCTCTACGCTCTAAATACGAACTTAAAGTATCCTTGCCTCTGTGAAGAGTGCTACTGTATAGTGAATCCTGTCATATTCGTGTCTGAGAGGACAGCGGTATCACAGGCATTAAGTGTTTTACATTGTCGCAGCATTTGCTGGGAACGGTCTGTGTTTCCGTTAAAAAAAAAACATGGTGGCAGTGAACGTTTGTGGGTAAAGGGTTAACTGCGGAGTTAAACAACCCTGGTGACGATCGCTTCAGTCTGCTGGGCTGAGCCTGAGATTGTGTCCCACAAGCTGGGAAATCTCTGTGTAGGGTGAGGCCGATAGTGGTATCGCCACATCCTTGTGACGCCACGCTCGGTTCTGACTTGTGTATAGTCACGTGTGATTGACGGGTTTGGGCCAGGCGTACGTCACAACCCGAACCGCAGAAGAGCAGGTTTGGCTGCGATGATATGCCCCTCGGCATCCTTGCATCCTATACATTGTGCATAGAACATGATGACTCAAGGATCCTTAGACTGCTGCAGCGGAGGGGGGAGAGAAACTCCAGGGACAGGTCTAAGAGAAAGCTAGCTCCGGCGATTTTTTTTTTTGCAACTAGACAAAATAAACAAGATAAACAAGAAAATATATCTCATGCTATGCCCACTTTAAACACACTTAAAATATTGCTAGTTTGTCAATAGATTATATAGTTACACAGTCGAAAAGGTTGGAAAAAGACACGCGTCTTTGCTGTCCAACCTATGATTTTTCTGGGTGTCAGTTTGATTTCTAAGGGATACATATCCCTCTATGTTGTGCACATTGAGGAAGACATGTAGAAGGTTTTTGAATTTGTCAATGTGGAAAGAAATTTCTGCTGCTATGACCATGAAGAAGCATTCCACCACAACTTTAGATAAAACCTCCTTTGTCACCCCATCTCCTTCTCAGAACTAAGATTAAACAAGATGTTACTGTCTTTACAGCCACGATTAATAAATGTGTAGATATATCTCCCCCTAAGTGCCTCTTCTATAAGGAAGTTTAATTAACTTCCTCAGGTTGTCTCACATGTAAGCTGCCCCCATACCACGGCTCTAAAAATTAATGGATGATGTGGTTGACTGCTTGAGTGAAGCGGGCAGCACAGTGGCGTAGTGGTTAGCACTTCTGCTTTGCAGCACTGGGGGTCCCTGGTACGAGTCCCAGCCAGGTCACTATCTGCAAGGAGTTTGCATGTTCTCCCTGTGCTTGCGTGGTATTCCTCCCACACTCCAAAGACATGCTGGAAGATTCATTGGCTCCTGTCTAAATTGGCCGGACCTTAGATTATAAGCTCCTTGAGGACAGGGACTGATGTGAATGTGCAACTACGTAAAGTGTTGCGTAAATTGTCAGTGCTATATAAATACTAATAATAAATAACGCAACAAAATGTCACATGAAACACAGGAGTAAAAGAGGCTAAAAACACATTTTCTAGTTTACTCTGGCGTAGTCTTGGAACCAACAAAAATGAGGCATCAAAAACCTGCAAGTGCGTTAAAATGCAGCTGATGTAAAAGCACATGAAATATTGTAACATGGGTGCAAGCATGCCCTAAGTATTCCTTTTTTGAGAAATCCAGCCTCTAGCTTGCCTTTGGATTACTGTGTCCCATCAGCCACTGGATATGAAAGACATCTAAGCAGCTTGTTATCTGCCCAGAAGTTGTGCATGCAGGAGAGGGGGATGCCAGCAGTGGCAGACTGCATATTGGTATCCATATACTCTCATAATAAAATGGCCTGCAGAACAGATGAAGCCAAATCTCACCTGAACTTTGCCTTCTCATGAACCCAAACATATTCCGGATCCTTCAAGCTGAGGCGGGCAAGGTCCTTCACAGATTTAGTCTGAGTTGCAGAGAAGAGGAGGGTCTGTCGTTTCTTGGGAAGGTTTTCCACAATTGCATTCATTGTATCAGCAAAACCCATGTCCAGGATCCGGTCAGCTTCATCAAGCACTGCAACAAGACCAATATTAAAGTTAAGGGCAAGGAATAATGAATTATAACTTTGTTTTGGATAACGTAAGAAAACGTTAGGACCACCATCAGGTATTTAAGGTTGTCTCCATTGGCAAACTCCCCACTCACTTCCTGTTTTGGTGTTTACCAGACAGAAAGCCACAGGAAATAACACAGGGGCCTAGACTAAGAGTCAAGGACTGACACCCCCTTGCATAATGACAGAACCTCATTAATGAACGAGGCTCTTTAACTAGACAAGGGATTGAAGGTTGGTGGGGCTTAGCTCACAAAAGGACCACTATCACAAAAAATATACTACTGTGATAAGTGCACAGACTTAATAAAACTATTCAGCATATTAAATACTTTTTATTTCATGTGCCTTTTTTACATTTTTCTCCACATTTCCAGTGACAGCGATCAGGACAAACCACAACACTGCCAGGGATATGTTTTAGCAGTTTACAGACCACAGAAAATGTGAATCATGTGACTAAAAAAGGTGACAGTTGTAAACACTCCTGGGACATATCTTTGCCACAAATGAATGGATGTCACCAGCACAGCAGGAATATTGGAATCCAAAGTATTCGTTTATTGAAACGTCATGTCATCAGAACTATGATCAGATGACATGACGTTTCAATAAACGAACACTTTGGATTTCAATATTCCTGGTGTGCTGGAGAGATCCATTCATTTGTACTACTTGGCGGCGCCATCCGCAGTCACTGCGAGCACCCCCCATCATCTCATTTGGTAAGGAGTGTGACAAGGCAACTCTACGTTTTTCCAATGTCCTAACCACACACACAATTAGAATGAAGCATGTTTTAAGATAGTGGTCCTTAGGTTCTTAGTAGAACCTAGTAACAAGGAATCCAACTTCAGGACAGCACACAGTAGAGGGTTTTAGACTAACAATGTAACAGCAGGCATGTTGTGCCAGAGCTTTAACATGATGATTTTTAATGTTGGGGTATAATTATACTTTAAAGTCTTGCTAAACATCCCATATAAATAAATAAAAATTAGGGATGCCCCAATATTTTTTTTTTTGGTACTCTGTGTTGTGTGCCCCGATTATCAGGAAACGGGGCGGCGGATCATGACCCGCCGCCCAGCTTTCTGATTGCTTAGGAAGCCTGTGTTCCATCGAAAGAACACTGGCTTCACTTCCCGAGGCTGCCTGGCTTCCTGACCAATCAGGAAGCTGGGCGGTGTGTCATGAGGTGTCGCCCGGCTTCCTGATTGGCTAGGAAGCTGGCTTCACTTGTTGCTAGGTAGCCCAGCTTCCTGACCAATCAGGAAGTCAGGTGGCGGGCCATAGCCCACCGCCTGGCTTCCTGAATGGAAAGGAAGATGGCTCCATGCTCCCTCGGGACTGCGGTTTAGAGGGAGATCTCCCTCTGACTGGTAGTTTCAGTATCAGAGCATTTGGGCTCAGTGCATCCCTAATAAAAATTGAACATTTAAGTTATATTCCTCCAAAGAGTAAATACTTAGCAAGGCAAGGACCATCCTCCCACAGGGTGAAAACACTAAAGGGCCCGCAGTGAATTCCCATCAACTGGGTGCCCTGCACCAGGAGACAGTGGCCCAGGGAATCTTTCCTTCAACAGAATGAAGACCTCTGCAGTCTCTGTGATGTCAGATGGGCAAAGAGTAGGATTTCTTCACTCCTTGGGGAGGGCAGGTTATATAAAAACAAAAAAACACATGGGGCATATATGATTATACGGGGCAGACTCGTTATTACAAAAATGTTTGGCCAGAAAGGACTTTAACTTTTAGATTTTGAGAGATCAAGAAAGCAGAACACATAATGATCAGGATAAACATCAGTGTTAATAATAAATGCTTTTATTGCCCTGCAGTTGATAACTCACCGAGCATCTGCATATTACTGGTGTGAAAAAATGATGTTTCATCCATGTGTTGCAGGAGACGACCAGGGGTACAGATGAGAATGTTTGTGCGATGGATGCGCGACGATTCTTGTTTCAGATCCTACAATAAGGCAAAGGAAAACTGTAAGGTACAAGCACACACCTGTAGTCAATACTCTTCGACTGTTCCATTGGCAGGACATTCACAGGACTGAAGGCAAAACTAATGCAAGCAAAAATGTGAATGCTAAATAAAAGAAACGTCACAACTAAACCCAAGAACAAAACTATAAAATATTGCACCCACCACAGGTTATGTGGTGGGTGCATTCATGTTTTATTTATCAGGCCGAGTACATTTTTAGCGAGTACAGAAAATACCTGTTCATCTTGCCATAAATGTAGTGTCCTTGTCACTCCCTGTAAGCTAAACTAAGGACAAAAAAAAAAAAATGTATCTTTCCTTTGCAAACAATTAACCCCATCAGCCACCATGTAAGCGAGATAAAGAGAGGCAAACATTTTAGCAGTCAAGTCTGGGTGAAAACTATTCCAGAAAACAGTAGGTCCCCCTGCACTCCTTACAGCGCTTCCGGTCCAAGTGAAAATAGTGGTCCTTGCAGTGACAATCACGGATTCACATCTCTGCCCTGATGAAGGGACCCTGCGTGGTCCCGAAACGTTGGATTATGCGATGTGTGACGTTTAGCCCAAAAAAATTGACTTTTTTTTTAATTTCCTTTATGGAGTGCTGGTGATTTCTATTGTTCATTGGGTGAAAACTATGTCTCCTTCCATAGATGCAGTGGAGGAGTAAGCATAGCTACTCAGGGTCAGAAGTGTCACATTCACAGGATTAACAGGTTAAATAAAAAAATTTAAAAACGAATGCAGCCACCACATCTAAGGACGGGTAAACTGCAATATATTATATTTTCGGGTTCAGATATGCTTTAAACTCAGCAAGTCCACTAATGTGCTACCAATCCTATCCAGCACAGACTGCAATGTCCTTAATGTACTTTAATAAGTTCTGTGTCATTTATTGAAGTCAGAATCCAGACAGCACCTCACAGGGCCAAGCCCTGAGGCCTGAGCTATGTAACTCTTTCTTTCTCAGCTTCCTCAATCATCAATCACACATTTCCAAAATGGATTTGAATTTTATTGCTGGCTCTTAGCAGGCTAACAGAAATTCCATCCGTAAATCAAAGGCACGGGTTTTCAGATCACCTGATGGCTGACAAAAAGCAGTGTGGTGGACTGATATACTCCAGCATTATCAGGATATAAAAGCTCAAAGCTTCATTTTCATTTTTTACTGCAGCATCAGTTTGAACAACAAGAAACAAGTCTAAAAAAGCCATATACGAACGATTAACTACAAAATGAAAAGAACACAAGAGATAAAAAATTAATTGGCAATCAAATTGTGATCATAATAATAGGAAAAAATAATTTCCCCATGATAAAAAATCTACAATTACATAAAACATTTTTCTAATCCAGATCTGAAATTCACAAAAAAGAACAGAGATCCAGATGACATTGATTCCATGTTTATCTACATTAAAAGGAAAAAGTACTGAAAGACTTAGTTATACTCTTCCCAATACTTGGAGCCAGCGTGTGACAATGCAGATGTCACATGCCACCTCTATATAGATCGACAGCTCAGAGATCACAAACAGCTGATCGCGCAGCTCACAGTCTTCTCCCTGCAGAGAGTGGTGACTGTCAGTCACCACTCCCCACAGGGATTCCCCCTTCCCCTCTCTGTTCCTCCAGCCCTCATTTGAGGGACAGATGGGGGGGCCCTGACAATCGTCAATAAGGCAGTGGGGGATCCTGACAATCGTCAATAAGGCAGTGGGGTGGATCCCGACAATATTGTCGGGATCTTTTGCAGCTGGAACGTGGCTCTGTGCTGTCAGCAAATAAGTGGGCAGTAGCAGAAGTTTTATTTTTTAGTGCATAGTGTCCCCAGCTAGAGCTGTCAAAACTAGAGCTGTGCAATCAGCAGGGACTGTGGAATGTGAGTTTTGCTTATTGGAGAGTTCTAGATTTGAAATCAGCAGGGGACTGTCAGACAGCTGCACAAAGACCATCTCTCCTGCAAAAAGCAGTGGACCCCCTCTGCAGTTTGCTGTATGAAGGAAGATCTTTGTGCCGCCACTGGAACCGAGATAAATACAAGTGCAAAACACATACTGTGGGCACTATATTATTCACAACTAACTTTCATCACATTGTTTGAAGGGTCTCACATATCTAGCCCTCCTTGACTTGTCAAGTCAAGGAGGGCTGCAATGCCCATTTACACTTGCGATTGGGTCAGTCTCACAAATTGCTCCATGAGGTTTATGTGAACAGCTGCAGACATAGACAACCAACAGCACCTGCAGCCATTCACATGTAATCATGCATGCTCCGATTACATGCAAATGATCGCCTCTGGATGCGATCATTTGCAAGTGTAAAAGAGCCCTGAAGAAATTACACATGCAAGACAAGACAAGGCATGACTGACATCACATGGGCATGTCATCACAGAATTGTATACACAACTCAGCATTATAACCAATCTCACACACCTTTCCTCCAATGATGAGCCCAGCAGAGAATTCATGGCTCCTGCCCACTTTTCTCAGAACTTCAAAGGTTTGATAAGCCAACTCTCTGGTGGGAGAGATGATCAGGATTCCAAGCCCATCGTCTGCCGACCACTGCTGCCGGTACAAACATTCCAGAGCCTGCAAGAGACAATTAAGAAATGTATTCAACCTTTTGTGCCCTGCGCTGATAAACTGTGAACTGAGGGTGACATTCTCATTATATGGATAACACAATGTCCCTTCGATTCCTGGTGTGCAAGCCATGTTCTATTATAAAGGAACCATTTTCGATATATCTGGATAATTCCTCAACTGTCATTTTCTTTGCAATTTTTGATTATGCTTAGTTGCATAGCAGTCATTTCTTATCAATGAAACTTTTATGAACAAGATTCCCTGTGTTCCAGTAGACCAACCAACCAGACTCAAACCTTCTCTGAAAATAAAACCTGCACAGGAGAGCAAACGTTTGAATTAATCCAATGGTTGTTAGGAGTTTTCAAGAGACAGACTTTGTCTTATTTTAGAGGGACTGCTTCTCTGGAAGAAAGTTTCTAGAAGGCAGTTCACAAGAGGCTTTGGTTAAAGCTGACCTTAGGGCTTGTTCACACCATGTCTGGACCAGATCTGAAAACAGAGTGCATTTTTTACGAGATTTTGCCACAGGATTTATTTTTTATTTTTTTTGGG
>NW_017306497.1:1168615-1169971 GCF_000935625.1 Nanorana parkeri
TTAAGCTTAAAATGGGCTTTCAGTTGCAGTCCAGTGTGTTTGCATGTGTTTTTATGCATTTCCATGCGTTCCAGACTAGAGAAAACGAGACGAGCAGCATTTTTTTTGTGTCTGGACCGGAATAGACTCTGCTGGTGTGAACGGAGCCTAGAAATACCATAGGGATACATTGGGATGCTTTTTTGGTCCGGGACCAAACTGTTCTGGTCTGAACATGAGCCCTTGCACCTGAGTGGCTAGATCCACTTATTCAAGTTGTACCCCCACTCACTAAAATGGTTCAAAAATGAACCTGTAGGGGGAAATGGTTGCATATTATACTTAACTTTCCATGAATGTCTCCTGCAGCACTAGATGAGGGTGAGCTCATCCTACTTCCCGGCCAGACCAAGTAGCCAAAACTGCGTGAAGAAAAAAAAAAAAAAAAAAAAAAAAAAAAAAAAAAAAAAAAAAAAAAAAAAAAAAAAAAAAAAAAAAATCGAACCTGCACTGTGCTGAACATCTTCTAGCGTCATTTTTTTCAGCATCACCCCCTGGACTACAGAAGTAAGGGAAAGCCGAGAACATCATCTAGATAATGTTTTATAGTGTTTTAGGATGGGAAGGTGGTGCAAAATAAGAGTCAACCTAGCTCTCCTGATGCTTAGAACCTATAATAAGAAGCTGCCCACTGCAAGTCACACATTACTGCAACCAAAACTGATAATACAATAAAATCACATTGAATGCAATTACCTTGAATAAGTGGCCACTGAGGTGGATGGTCCACCTTAAAAGGCAACAATAAGGACACATTAAAAAGATCATAATAATGGCTTACAGGAATAAGAAAAGCCAGGGTTTTCCCAGACCCAGTTTTGGCAGCTCCAAGAACATCTTTTCCTTGTAAGGCCAATCCAATCGTCTGCTTCTGGATCTCAGTAGGTAATCGATATTGAGCCTCAACAAGACCTATATGTGGGATAAACACAATGCCTGATTGTTTGCTACTTTACAAAATGTCTACATCCATTACGTGAACTATGTCCCAGGCAGTGAAATCAACTCTTACTCGTACCACAAACTGAACATTTAAAAAAAAGCGTACCAAATTTCACCTTAGTCAAAGTTCTGCATGCTACCAGAATATACAGAGCTCAAGTGTGGGATGGTCTCCTTGCTGTGTAACGTCTCTACTTGGCACATCACCATGCAGATTTACACTTTCACTGCAGGTAATAATGTGATCCGTGGCTGTGATAGGGCAGCTTCACTGAAGTTTGCATCGATACTCTACTACAGGGGTAACAACCTAAGACATTCCAGCTGGGGTTTATATATATATATATATATATATTATATATATATATATATATA
>NW_017306497.1:1171459-1185547 GCF_000935625.1 Nanorana parkeri
TGTTATAAAACATATACAGTATGTTATGCATGTATGTGGAGACGGGGAACTTTCTACAATTTGTTTGAGTGTTAATTTTAATATGCAACTCTTTTTTTTTTTACACTTAAGCCCCCTATGTGATCGCACACATACACTGACGGGTCCTCTTTATGGAGATATCAGGGTCTATTAGACCCCTAATGCAACCTAAGGACCCCCCAAAGAAGCTGAAGAAGCAGAGATCTGCTTCACCAGCTCCTTTTCTGACTACAGCAGCTGGAGAAGTGATATAATACCCACGAGCGGGAACGGAAGCTTAAAAATGCCCACCCGCATTCAAGATTGGCCCATCCGGCCATTTAATAACAACCGCCGGATGGGAAGGGGTTAATGAAAGATACAAAAAAAACAAGCAGTGGTATCAGCAGAGTATTGAATCATTCAAAAATCAATTAGATACCTTCCTCAGAGACCGTATCATACAAGGGTACATGTGCTCTTAAAACCTAGGACCACACATGGACTCACATACACATACGCACGCACACCACACACACTTACACATAAGGTTGAATTTGATGGACCTGTGTCTTTATTCAACCTCAAATACTATGTAACATCACTGCATCAACTGTGTTCTTGAATGGGTATTTTGTAGCTCTTGCCGTTTGTCTGCTGATGGTCCTATATATAATATAATTTCAGGAGTGCATAATTCCTATTGCCCGACACCCAGGACAAGCCATTCTGGGTGCCAGGCAGGTGGCTATTACCCTACATCTAGCCGCCAAGATCACTTGTAGCAGCCTGCTTGTTCCCCCGAACACCCTACACATAAACTTGCCGGGTCCACATGCTGCGTTTGGATCGGCCATCCATAAACCCGCTGTGTCCCAGACTGGGGCCCCTCCGCTCCGCCTCCCTCTTCTCACAATGTAAACCTTCAGCCCCAGGGCTGTGTATTATTCCCAATCACTGAGCGCACCACTCTCCACCCGGCTGGCACTGTGAGGTTACAGTACAGAGGGAAGCGACTGCAGCCAATGGGAGGCAAGCAGTTGCTGTGCGGAGGGACCGGCCATTGGATTCAAAATAGAAGGAGCGAGAGGCCAGTACAGAGTGACTGTGAGTCTTGTGAGATCCCACCTCCAGCACACACACACATTGGTCTTTCCCCAGTGAGATCCCACCTCCAGCACACACACACACTGGTCTTTCCCCAGTGAGATCCCACCTGCAGCGCGCGCGCGCACACACACACACACACACACACACTGGTCTTTCCCCAGTGAGATCCCACCTCTAGCACACACATTGGTCTTTCCCCAGTGAGATCCCGCCTCCAGCACACACATTGGTCTTTCCCCAGTGAGATCCCACCTCCAGCACACACACACACTGGTCTTTCCCCAGTGAGATCCCACCTGCAGCGCGCGCGCGCACACACACACACACACACACACTGGTCTTTCCCCAGTGAGATCCCACCTGCAGCGCGCGCGCGCACACACACACACACCCACACACACACACACACACTGGTCTTTCCCCAGTGAGATCCCACCTGCAGCGCGCGCGCGCACACACACACACACCCACACACACACACACACACTGGTCTTTCCCCAGTGAGATCCCACCTGCAGCGCGCGCGCGCACACACACACACACCCACACACACACACACACACTGGTCTTTCCCCAGTGAGATCCCACCTGCAGCGCGCGCGCGCACACACACACACACCCACACACACACACACACACTGGTCTTTCCCCAGTGAGATCCCACCTGCAGCGCGCGCGCGCACACACACACACACCCACACACACACACACACACTGGTCTTTCCCCAGTGAGATCCCACCTGCAGCGCGCGCGCGCACACACACACACACCCACACACACACACACACACTGGTCTTTCCCCAGTGAGATCCCACCTGCAGCGCGCGCGCGCACACACACACACACCCACACACACACACACACACTGGTCTTTCCCCAGTGAGATCCCACCTGCAGCGCGCGCGCGCACACACACACACACCCACACACACACACACACACTGGTCTTTCCCCAGTGAGATCCCACCTGCAGCGCGCGCGCGCACACACACACACACCCACACACACACACACACACTGGTCTTTCCCCAGTGAGATCCCACCTGCAGCGCGCGCGCGCACACACACACACACCCACACACACACACACACACTGGTCTTTCCCCAGTGAGATCCCACCTGCAGCGCGCGCGCGCACACACACACACACCCACACACACACACACACACTGGTCTTTCCCCAGTGAGATCCCACCTGCAGCGCGCGCGCGCACACACACACACACCCACACACACACACACACACTGGTCTTTCCCCAGTGAGATCCCACCTGCAGCGCGCGCGCGCACACACACACACACCCACACACACACACACACACTGGTCTTTCCCCAGTGAGATCCCACCTGCAGCGCGCGCGCGCACACACACACACACCCACACACACACACACACACTGGTCTTTCCCCAGTGAGATCCCACCTCTAGCACACACATTGGTCTTTCCCCAGTGAGATCCCACCTCCAGCACACACGCACATTGGTCTTTCCCTGGTGAGATCCCACCTCCAGCACACACGCACATTGGTCTTTCCCTGGTGAGATCCCACCTCCAGCACACACGCACATTGGTCTTTCCCCAGTGAGATCCCACCTTCAGCACACACACACACACATTTGCCTTTCCCCAGTGAGATCCCTCCTCCAGCACGCAAGCACATTGGTCTTTCCCCAGTGAGATCCCACCGCCAGCACACACGCACATTGGTCTTTCCCCAGTGAGATCCCTCCTCCAGCATGCACTCGCACACACACGTCTTTTCCCAGTGAGATCCCACCTCCAGCAAACACATCGGTCTTTCCCCTGAATCCCTTCTCCAGCACAAACACACGCTGATCTTTCACATGCACCCCTCCTCCAGTGCTGCTTCTCTGTAATTACACAGTTTTGTAAATGGTTGGCAAAAGCATTTTGGTGCACATTTCTTCACCACTGTTATTCACATGTATGATTATGATCATATTTTTTCAATTATGTTGTTGCTTATTATGGAAAAATAAGTGAATCACCATTTGTGGTCCAGTGGTTTTAGTTCCGAACTGTCAGAACTTAGAAGAGTTCTTCTTTAACATAGAAAAATGCAGTTGTAGAGAACAGAAAAAATATAGCTGTACTCACCACGAATAGTTTTTTTGGACAGGGGAAAGTCTGAGAATCTGTTAATCTCACTGGCGCTTATCTAAAAGAAATCCAAAAACAAAACTTTATACAATCTGAAAAACTTCCATATCTTCTTTTGACACAAAATATTAACCTCAAATATTGTTAAAAAAAAAAAAAATGAAGCTTTTTTCACTTTTGACAAGGAAATGGGCATTGTAAATAAATGGCTGTTGTCACAGCCTTTCCAGCATCACCGGTTAGCTGTTACTGATCCATGTTAATGATTCAGCTTTTTTTGGTATTATCAGAATGTTTCCAAGGCAATGCATTGACAATAAAGAGCATTTCGTTTTTTTACCACTCTAGTATCAGAGATATGAAACAGTGAACCTGCTCTAAACAAATCAAAACAGATAAGCAGTTCCACAACAACAAATGCTTAGTATCATAATGTAAACAGCTTCCTTCTGACAGTGTTAGTGGATAAAGAATATCACATACTGTACAATAACAGATAATGTTCCATATAACCGGACCACAACATTCTTTAGCATATAAACTCATATCCAATGCCTTGAAACTTAAGCTAATGGGGGTTATTAGATTTGCTCATCTGATGGATTATAGAAGAAAAGATTTGTGATTTTGTACAAGACAATTGACTATGTATGTTCACACACAAATCATTCCTTCTTTCCCATCACTGTCTTCCAGGACTAATGTGATAATTGGTCTATTGCAGGAAATAGATGTTATACTTGTATCCTACATAGCCTAATACTGATATTTCCTGGAAGTTAATTAATTGAATCTTGTTATGCTTTCATTCAAAATACATATAATAGATATAGAAAAACAGTAGCCCAGCCATAAAGTGCTTCACAATGGAAGGAGGCAGGAAAATGCCAAATCCCAAGCAGGGGTCCTGGGTGGAAGAGCCATGATTGCTCACTCGCATCCCAGAGCTTCCCTGTATGATTGTCTCTTCACAATGTGAAATAACAGATGTCAAATATTACCTGGGCTGCTCATTTATATAGACAGATCTGTTCCTAAGGGCCCATTCACACCACATCATCTTCAGACCAGACCAGATTGTTTCCGGACCCAAAATGCATCCTAATGTATCCCTATGCTATTTCTGGCTTCTGTTCACACCAGCGCAGTCGGTTCCAGACCAGACTAGAAAAATACTGCTTGTCTCATTTTGTCTGGAATGGAGTGGAACTGCGGGCAGGTTCACACCATTTTCCAAACCAGATCTGGTCCGGAAAATGGTGTGAAAATGGGCAACATGTATGTTTTCGCCCATCTCCTGCAACATGACCGCAGTCTCTCATCTACTGTATCAGAATATATCATTTATAATGTGGGCAGTATTCAGTGATATCAGGGGCAACCAATGACCTAAGACAAGAGATAGGCAATAGCCTCTGCCCAGCATCAACAATACCAGATAATTACAGAAGGTAGAAATGGGTAAGCGTTATTTAAAGGAGAACTATGAGGTGAGTGATTTTCACTCATTCTCATAGTTAGAGTTGAAGTGTGACAATGAAACTGACACACGTCAGCTCTATTGATCGGGAAGTGAGCGAACAAATTCCGTCGCTCGCTAACTTCCCGATCATCTTCCTGCAAAGACCGGTGACTGTCAGTCATCGCTTCCCACAGGGATTACCCATCCCCTCTCCGATCCTCCAGCGCTGAGGAATGGACGAGGGAGGTGGTGGGCACAGCTGGCTCTGCATCTAGATAGGCAGAGCCTGCTATCAGCCAACTGGGGGTGGATCTCGACATTGATATCTGGGGGGTGGATCTCGATATTGTCGGGATCCCTCCTAGATGTGGCGCTCTCAGTATATAGCAAGCTATAGCCCGCTATAAACTGAGCTTTGGTCAAGGGAGGACGTTAGTATATGTCCTCCCGTGACCCTAAAGAGAGCTATGGGATAAAAAGGTTACCCCATAGTTCTCTTTTAAATTACTAACACTATTCAAGAGGACCAGAGCCATTTCAGGTTCTCTACAGACATTCATCCTGAAATTGTAGACACCGATGCGGATGACAGTCTCTTGGTTATGATAGGCGATTTATCCCTCCTGTGCACACAGATTACCTCGCTGTAACGCTGCACCAGGCGGCTGATGCTCTCCTTCTCTGTCTGCCATTCGGGCTTCTTGCTCTGTTTCCTTTGGATCTTACACTTCTCCTTCTTCTTGGTATATTTCTTCTTCCACTTCTCGAAGTTCTTCACAGGGTCATTCCTGCTATTGATCAGCGGCTTCTTCTCCTGCTGAGTGCTTGGCTCCCCCATGATGATCTCCCTGTGCTCTCTCTGCCTTCCTGTACACACACATGCACATGGACGAGGCGCAGGCTGATGACGTCATTAAACTTTACTGACACTGAACACGCTCACAGTTCAGGCAGTGTGCTGGTCTGTGGTGTGTACACTCATACCGGGGCTCAGTGTTCTCTTCACATTGTAAATACAGCAACAGCTCTGTAATCAGTAATACATTCTTGAAGCAGTGGTGGTGAACATTATAGTGCAGACCCAGACACTTCCAGTATGTTATCGTGCGTTAAGGTGCATTGTGGTGCCTTAACCAGACCAAGGGAAATAAGCATTGTAACACAGGACAGTGCCTGATAATTTGGGTCCTGTCGCATTTTTTGCAACATACAGCGATGTACACTAAGGCCTCATTCACACTGTGTGTACACGTCCTTGTGGCATGCACGCACGTAAACAGCCAATCACGGGGAGGGACAGGTGCTGCGTGTGATTGCGTGGAGCAGCCTTTTCTTCCCAATGGTAGGACGCGGCTGTGAGCTGTCATATGACACCTATACCCTGTCTGTGTCCAAGTATGGACACCCATACCTGCACGGATGACAGCGTACAGCCGCGTCCTCCCAGGCGGAAGAACAGGCTGCTGCGTGCAATCACATGCAGCACCTGTCTCTCCCGGGATTGCCTGCTTATGGGCGTGTATGCCGCAAGCATGTGTAAGCCCAGTGTGAATGAGGCTTTAAGAGAGTCATCAGTGGATGCAAAAATAACCCCCAGCATTGGTGTCAGTGGTAGCAATAATAACCCCCCAGCATTGGTGTCAGTGGTAGCAATAATAACCCCCCAGCATTGGTGTCAATGACCACAATAATAACCCCCAGCATTGGTGTCAGCGACCACAATAATCACCCTCAGCATTGGTGTCAGTGACCACAATCATAACCCCCAGCATTGGTGTCAGTGACCACAATAATAACCCCCATCATTGGTGTCAGTGACCACAATCATAACCCCCAGCATTGGTGTCAGTGACCACAATACTCATTGGCATATTACAGCTCATTTTGACCCCTTAGACTCAACAGGATACGCTTAAAAACACGCGTTTGCTTTTTTTATGCGCCTTTGCTCATTAACATCAATTAGCTACATTCTGCTCACAAAAAGGCGTGATTTGATTTAAGCGCATAAAACACTCATATAAATGTTTCTATGCGTGTTTTTGATGCATGGTTCCGTGCGTTTTTGCGCGCTTTATGCGCTTAAATTAAAGTACGCCTTTTTGTGAGTAGATTGTATTGTATAATCGTTAATGAGCAAACGCACATAAAACACGCGTAAAAACACGCAAAAACACAGCAAACGCGCATTTTCAAGCGTTACCTATTGAGTCTATGGGGCTAAAACGTAATGTGCCAAAAAAAAGCTCAGGTTTTGCTGATTGCGACAAAACGCTCAGATGTGAACAGGGCCATACAAGTTAAGGTGGCCATACACTCTACAACCATCGCAAGACTTTAGTCTTGCGATGGTTGTAAAGGGATTAAAAAAACGTACGATCTGCCTATCTTGGACAGGCAGATCGCACTCTCGATCATCGCAAGCCCGCCCCCCTGAGGGGCGGGCTTCCGATGACCGCAATGCTGAACGGGCAGTGTGCGCGTGCGCACACCGGCCCGTTCAGCATTTATCTTCCGAGTACCGTTCTAACCAGCCGAGAATCGTACGATTCCCGGCTGGTTTTCGAACATGCTGGTTCGACAGAAGACGTGCGACCGTACAGTAGAAACGGTCGCACGTCTCCGTTCACACTGCTCGATTATCGTACGAAAAACCGATCGCATACGATTATCGTACGATAATCGTGCAGTGTATGGGCACCTTTAATGGGACTTTAGGGGGGTGGGGGCATATTTTTTCATAGTATTTTTAGGGCCTAACATTAAGCTTCTCCTATTGAAAACTTTGTCAAAGTTCTGCTGGCTCTGGCCATGTGGGGAAGGGTTCATCTGTGCCAGATAATTTGACATGTGATTGACTGGACAGGAGGAGCTTTGCTGCAAACCAAAGGTGTAGTGTAAATTGGTGAGCAGTTGAATGCTATACAATAAAACATGATTGCCCGAAATACAACATAAATCCATGTCAACCTTAGGTATCAATGATGGTGTGAACCAATTATTATATTTGTACCTTTACATAAAAAGAATGAAAGCAAAGCAATAATTGCCCAGTTGTATGTCATTTAAACACTTACAGGTATTTATCACCTCTCACAGAGATCACAGTATCCCCCGGCAATACATTCATCTGCTCTTCTCTCCAGATGGACAGAGCCCTTCCTGGATTAAAATACTGGCCCAGAAATGACATAAATCCTGGTGCCTGTGCAGTTCCTAAATGTGTTCACATGTCCGTTTACATCAGATTACCCCCCGATACCGCATGATCAGGTCCGGCAAAACAAACGGTATCTCTGTTCCATTTGGTTTTCCAGACCGGGTCGGAGTCAGGGGTAACCAGTGGAAAACAGACACCCATCCGTTTACACACACATTGAAACTCATGGGATTTCTTGTGCTGGGCATTTAAAGGCGCTTTTCTTACAGCTCAAAAACTCCTAGGTGTGAACCAGGCCCAATAAGTTGTGACGTGTGACAACCTTGTGACAGTTACAATGTTGCAGGCTGATCACTGGGGTAGAAGAGACTGTAAGATGTCATGAATAGATTTGTAATGCTGGGTCAGCTACTGCAGTTTCGATTTAGATTGCATGAGAACTCTGGACCTTAGAGAATCTCCCGCAAGTAAATAAGAATGCAAAAGCATCTTGATTCAGCTTAAAAGAGAACTATGGGATCACCTTTTAATCCCATAGTTCTCTTAAGGGTCACAGGATGACATATTCTAGCCTCCTCCCGTGACCCAACGCTCAGTATATAGCAGGCTATTGCCCGCTATATACAGAGAGCGCTGCAGCCGGGACGGATCTCGACAATGCTGTCGAGATCCCTCCAGCTGCATGAGTGACAACTGGCTCTGTCTATCTAGAGGCAGAGCCAGCTGTGCCCGCCCCCTCCCGGTCCATTCCTCCAGTCAGCGCTGGAAGATCGGAGAGGGTAGGAGGGAAATCCTTGCGGGGAGCGGTGACTGCCAGTCAGCGCTCTCTGCAGGGAGATGATCAGAAAGTGAGTGAGCGACGTTATGCATTCGCTCACTTCCCGATCTATAGAGCCGACCTGTGACAGTTTCATTGTCACAGGTCGGCTGGAACTATGAGGCTGAGTGAAAATCAATCAAATCATACGGTACTTCTACTTTAAGGTGTAATGTTAGGGGAATCCAGCAGGATCGCAGGACACAGGCTTTGCAAATAAAGTAAAGTTTATTAACTGAAATAGCTTCACAGCAGCAACATAACAACACAGGTCATCTTCACTGACCAGCTGGCCAACTCAAACAGCAACTCTTCAGTACAACACAAAAGAACAGTCTCATCGACATGAAGATTTCAGAGCTGCAATCGCAGTTTAAACAGTCCCAGACTTCCAGGGTAACTTTCCCAGTCTACAGATTTCAAGCAAGATTAATGACATTCAAGCTCACAGCAGTACACAGATCCCCACTCTCCAACCTCCTCCACACTACTCCTCACCTGCTAGCTACCACTTCCTGTCTTTTAAACCCACTCTTCCTCCAGCAGGTGAGTTAACCCCGTCTCATCCTTTAAAGTGACCATAGTCCAAACAGAGGGGAAATATAGCGTCCTTCCAGGACCCAGCCGCGGGGTCCTGTACAAAGGCTAGATTCACACCTGGGCGACAAAACCGCTCGAATTGCTGGGCGGTCACGGAGTCGCCAACCACAGCCAATCGCTCTGGAGGGGCCATATTTTTCGAATGGCACCCCAGTTTCGCCGGGCGGATCGCACGGTTTCCCGCCACGATTCTGCCTGTGCAATTGAACACAAAGCCACTTAAAAAGCCACGCGTCGTGTGTCACAAAAAAAATCAATGGGAACACGCGACAACCATTGTGTGCACTAGCACACGATCGCACTGCCCGGGGACGCGCACCCCTCGTGTCGCTGAGGTCTGAACTTAGCCTTAAGGTCAGAAGAGTATCAAAAGCAAGCTAAAGTAGCTCAGAAGAAACTTTTCAAACTGATCACAGATGTTAACTGAACGTACCTGAAAGCAAGCTGTATTTACATATCTATCAAATTATTACAGGCTGGGGGCCATTTAAAAAAAAAATCAGAGTTGGGCTTTAAACTTTACACTGGTATGATGAAGCACAAGTGCCCTCAACCTATCACCCTCTACCCATTAGTATGCCCTAAGGTAAACTACCATTCCATAAAAGACTAGAGAGGTAGTGCGGTGGCATGGCAGTTTTAATCCCCTGTAGGACAGTCACAGTTAGAAAGGGATGCTCCTATGAAAAGATGGAATCCATTAAATTGATCGCATTCTCTATTTCTAATGAAAACAGTGTAAGAAGACAAGCAAAGACCGCCATTCAGAAAACATGCACTAGAGGGTGGCAGAGGATACAGAGCAGTGGGTGTACTCAGTGACACTAACCCAGGTCATGTAGCACAATACAATCAGCGTTTCTACCCCTCCACTAAAGCTGTCTAAGGCCTCGGTCACACCATCCTCAGTGCATTCGGCCCCGACTATCCACTCAGAACACATGCACAACATCCCTCAACCTGGGGGATCTAAAATGCATGAAAGGTGTACATGCCAGAACTGATACACATAAATACATGAAATGCCGCAAAAACATGTTTACTATTTTGGCATATAAACGTAAAAAATATATCAACTCTATATAAATATAAACATTAATACAACAACACAGTGCAACAAAAAGGCAAAATGCTGAGAACAGCTCTGCAAAGTCCTCAGGTGCCCATAAGGTGTGTAAAACTCTAACTTTAAACTTCTCTTATTGAAAACATTTTGTTGTATCTATTAGATAGGTGCAAAAATGATCTAATCATTCTACCAGAAGTCTAGTGAGCTAATAACTTCCTGTGCTCTGTGCTGCACTAGTATCATCTGCATAGTTCCCAGGTCTCACTGTGGACTACAAAACACCTCTGCACTATGTTATGGAGATTAGAGGAAGTCCTATGTTAGGGCAACTGACAACGCTCCTCTTTAGCCTACCGTGCCTCCGAGTTCTGAAATATCCATTTTTTAAAGTTCTGCTGGCTCTGGCCATGTGGGGAAGGGTTCATCTGTGCCAGATAATTTGACATGTGATTGACTGGACAGGAGGAGCTTTGCTGCAAACCAAAGGTGTAGTGTAAATTGGTGAGCAGTTGAATGCTTTACAGGCAGTCCCCGGGTTACATACAAGATAGGGACTTTAGGTGTGTACTTAAGCTAGATTTGTATGATGGGTAAGTAGAGATCTGGATGGGGGGAGGCCAATGGACGTAGTATATCTGGACTTTGCCAAAGCATTTGATATGGTGCCACATAAACGCTTGTTATACAAGCTAAGGGGTATGGGCATAGATAAATTAGTGTGCACTTGGACAGAAAACTGGCTACAAGAACGTGCACAAAGAGTATCAGTTAATGGCGCCTTCTCAGGCTGGGCTGAGGTCATGAGTGGCGTACCCCAGGGTTGGGTGCTGGGTCCCATGCTTTTTAACCTAATTATTAATGATATAGGGGAGGGAGTGAGAAGTCACAGTGTTTGCTGGTGATACGAAAATAGGGAGGTTAGTAGACACAGATTTAGACATTATAACATTACAGGAGGACCTGGAGAAAATCAGGGAGTGAGCAACTGTATGGCAGATAAAGTTCAATGTCGATAAATGTACAGTAATGCACCTTGGAGTTAAAAATAGGCAAATGGACTATACTGTTATGGGTATGCCACTAGGGAAGTCGTAAACAGAGAAGGATTTGGGGGTCATTATAGACCGCAGACTGAAGAATAGCTTGCAGTGCCAGGCTGCTGTAAACAAAGCAAGTAGAGTCCTGTCTTGCATTAAGAAGGGAATGTATTGCAGGGACAAGTCTATAATTTTGCCACTTTACAGATCACTGGTTCGGCCTCATCTGGAGTATCCGGTCCAGTTTTGGTCACGAATACTCAGAAAGGATGTCTTCAAAATGCAATAGTCAATAGCAGGCTAGATATTGCATCTGCACAATGCCTGATGCCTCTATCAGGTCCTCCCATGCTGATTGACAGTAGGCAGTGGGCGGGTGCAATAGCCAGCTTGCTATTGGCTATTGCATTTTACAATATCCAATAGCAGGCTGGGTATGGCTCCCAGCCTGCAGATGAAGAGGAGGCAGGGGAGCGGAGGAGTGGCTGGACCGGGCGAAGAAGGAGAGGAACCGTCCGGGACAGCGAGCGGAGGAACCGGCCGGGACAGCAAGCGGAGGTACGAGGGGCAGCGGAGGAATGCACCAGGCTGTGTCCCCGCTGCCTCTGCCAACACAGGCGGGGAGAGCAGCGGGGATTTGAGGGAACACAGGCCGCTGCTGCCACTGTTCTTCTAAATGTACGGGTTGTCCATAAGTTGGACGTCCGTAAGTCGAGGACTGCCTTTACAATAAAAAATGATTGCCTGAATTACAACATAAGTCCATGTTAACCTTAAACCCTCCGTTTTTTTGCCTATATCTACGCAAAGCATCTTGGGGCGGGTGCATGCGCAGTTTGGATTCTCGGCCGGGAGACGAGCAGAGACGCAAGGTAAGTCTATGAACGCGTGCACACGCATGCAGACACCGTGGGATCAGAAGTGCCTGTAAGCAGAGAGGAGTCAGCGCTGGATCGGAGAGCTGCCGGACCGCTGGAGGGACAGATGAAAACATCAGGAAAGAAGATTGGATTAAGAGACATCATTTAAGGTAAGTGCTGACATTAACATTGGGGGGAGGGAAAACATTTGTATCCTTTAATGTCACTTTAAGGGTGAAGAGTTTGGAGAAGGCAGGAGAAGTGAACAATCTGGAACAACATAGCTGAACTGGAAAGTGAGCTGAATTGGAGAATGTTTCCAAATCGGCTATTTTGGCCTATTGTTCACTTCTCCTGCCTTCTCCAAACTCTTCACCCTGTTGTGACTAACCCTGTTATTATCTGTGACAAAGCGTCAAGTGTACAGGCGGGCAAAATTTGTTTTGTATCAGACCAGTAAAAATATTATATTTTAACAAGTGACATATGGCAGTTTGATCACATGACTGTTGAATTTTTTTTATATTACTGGTACACACCCTGTTGAGCTGGTATAGCTCAGGTTCTTATGATCAGGGTTTATGGGTGGAGGCCACACCAATGTCTGATAAGAAAATCCACAGACAACATTGTATCCTTCTATAACAGACTGAATTCTAGGGACGTTTCCTCTGTTGTTTTTATGTATCTTTTCAGAACATTTACAAACTTCTGACCATAAAAAACATATTTATAATAATAGATTTATAACTTGCAAGACAAGATGCTCCTTGGGTTGCGATCAATCGCGTTACAATTTTTTGCATTTACGATGGAGTTCACTGCACAGTACTGTACAGTATCTGATCCAGACATGGTGTGAATGGGCCCTTACAGTGCAGCGGGGAGGTGTCATCTTCTCATGCCCCAATAAGTAAGGTAGAGAATTGATAGGCTGCTATTAGCTATTGAGAAGGGATGATTTCTTTCAGGTTGGGATGTCTGCAACTGCTTGATGTCCTGCTTTCCACGATAACTTTCACACTATGTACAATAGGATGAATGTGCACCAGGCAAATGCAAATGCACTGGCTGGCAAACAACCATCAAATCTAACATTTACAGTATCAGTGAAGATTAAGAAAACTTGCAGGTGAATCTGCCAGCAATATCTTTCCATGGTGCTGAAAGTTTTTCTACACAGTTTCAGCACTAGGGGGGTTAAATATTATTTTTTATATTAAATAAACAGTGTGGCCCTCCCTCCCCAAAGCTAAAAAGCTCAGCATGCCAGACATTCAGGCTAGTACAGTCGACCCCCGCGAAGTCGCTGTTCAGAGTTTGCGTCCTCAGTCGTTTGCTGATTTTTCCTTAGAACCTAACTAATAATTGTCAGTTAGTAAATTATTACTGTATTTACCATAATTATACCAAAGAAAACGACAGCGCATACCAAAGAAAACGACAGTGCATACCAAAGAAAACACACTTGCATGAATTACAGTACATATAAGGGTAACATTGGTATTTTACATTCTAGCACTGCGGGAGACATTGCAGTACAGTACTGTACAGTATACGGGTTTACCTTTACATTCTTTTTTTTTAAGGGTAATGTATTATGCTGAGTTTGACATGAAATTAAAGTGTTTTGGGGGCGTAGGGTTTAAACTATAAAAATAGGCATCTATAGGCATTTGTTTGACCACATTAAAAATGTGCGGTTTTTCACAATTCGCGGCGTGCTCTAGGAACGTAATCCCCACCAATTTCGGGGGTCGGCTGTATTCCCATATTCCCATAGCAAGGGACCTGTCAGCATGCAACCCCCTGCTATGCTGATGCCAGCCCACCTGCTCCCCAGCATCAG
>NW_017306497.1:1185562-1194045 GCF_000935625.1 Nanorana parkeri
GTATAGAAGTTAATGTTCTATACAATGGATAATATATCAGAAGGCCTGATATTTCCCATTTTAATCAGAACAAAACATAGGATTTATCAGTAGTATATTGACTTTAATGTGACCATGTGATATATGAGAGGTTATTCATACTGTGACAGAATTTCCTGCTATAATAATCATGGCTGTACCAATGTACATATTTTATTAGAAATTATGTATTTTTGAAGTATTAACACATCAGATACAATTACCAAGCTGATCATATTCACATACTTTAAAAAAGACTTTAGATAAAGAAACCTATCAGCCTAGAAAGTTTATTCAAACTGACATGGGATAAAAAAATGCATATGCAGAGTTTATTGTTTAAAAAGGAAATGCCAAAGCTAGCAGTAGAGTTGGAGATATAGGTACCTGAAGTTAGAGTTTATAAACATTTTAATGTTTCTAGTAAATGTCAACTCTTGCTTTGCTGCGCCCACTTTCTGAGCCTGCTTATTGGTCATCGAGGCCATTCATCACATTGAAGAACCAGTAAAAAGAAGAAGTTATGTGCTAATCTCTATTCTTCTATGAACACTGAGCCTGACCCCACTCTTTCTAAATATATGGCTTCCCTATTGTTCTTTACATATGAAGGGTAGTCTCAGCGATCAATAGGGAGGCTCAAGAATCGGTGAGAGGCAAAACCTAGGTTGACCTTTAAAGGAAAAGTCAAGATCTGCTTATAAATTCAGCTGCCTATATCTCTGAATGTACTGATTATTTTGGCATGTTTTTTTACATTAAAACCTTTACTTATGCATCCCTGCTTCATTGACAGTTTTAGGTTTTTGACATAAATATGTTTACATATTTCTTTATGGCTTCATTAAAGAGAAGTAATGCTTCTTGCTAGCCCATCCCCTAACCCACTCTTACTAACCTTCACCATGCCACCACACCACTCTTTTGTTTTGTCTGCGCCCCAACCTTGTTGTCAGACAGGAAGTAAGGGGAAATCTCTAGAAAGCTAACAGGGGTTATAGTCCCCCTTACTTTATCCAAAGCTAAAAAAAAGGTTTACCTTCAGTGCTACTTTAACCTCTTGCCGTCCGTCCATTGTGAAAAACAGATGGACGGCAGACTCACACAGGCGGGTTGCCGTAATTAGACTGCTTTTTTAATCTAACGCGCGCACAGGCAGAAAAAACCCGTCCGTTCTTTACAGTCGTTACCGGCTGTTTGACATACATATGATCGGCGGATCTATAGCCTGCCAATCGTATGTATGTGCTGGCTGCACGCCCCCCTCCCCCTCCTCGAGTGCCGCCACCATGAGTGCCACCCCCTCCTGACACCTCACCTTCAATCCTGGGATCCGCTAGCCCATCTGCGGCCCGGGACCGTCTTGGGAGGGCGTCAGGAGGTAAGATGGGCGGGAGATCAGCATCTTCCTCCTTGCTGAACTCCCTCCGTGCTGTGAATGTGGAAGTGATGTGTAATACCCCCACCCCCACATTTACACACATATAAACGTAAATATGCGTTCGATGCGCCAGCATGCAAAAATGACAATTGCGCTACACATGTTACATATCGTCGCGAACGTCGGAGCGAGAGCAATCATTTCAGGGCTGAACTGGTAACAAATTGTTGAGTGCGTTTGTCGTTTGTTTTATTTACCCGACGTGACCCCATCGGCTGGAGTTACACCTAGAAAATGTACCTGTTCCAACCAACATTCAATTTCAGCTTAAGCACAAACCTACGGTCCCTATCTTGTTTGTAACCTGGGGACTGCCTCTATCATCAACCCTCTAAAATAAGCTACAAAATTAGCCAACGTGGAGCTTGTACAGGGTTTGACCCTCAGAGCAGTGGGGGAGCACATGTAAAGTGAGTATAAGTAGTAGCACAGTGGCTTAGTGGTTAGAACTTCTGCCTTGCAGCACTGAGGGGTCCACGGTTCCTACACTCCCAAGAAATGCTGGAAGGTGAATTGGCTTGTCTAAACTTGCCCTTGTATGTGTGTGCAATAGGGACCTTAGATTGCAAGCTCCTTAAGGGGAAGGGACTGATGTGAATGTACAGTATGCAAAGCGCTGTGTAATCGGTTGGCGCTCTATAAATACCTGTGTAGCGTTCCCCTTACTCGGTCAGCGATATCCTAGCACAAAATAACACTATCTGTGGCTCTTAAGGGGTGATCTACAGTAAATGAATTAATGGGTCTCCCTGTATCTCCTCTGAAGGAAGCCTCTATTATGGATCCACAGCACACCAGCACACTTGGAGTACTACGGCTGCTTGCTATGGGTTACGACAACTCCGAATTCTTCATGTGCAGGGATAATATTACTCACTTTTGCCCCTCAGCACTTACTACCCTCTTGAGTAATCAATTGAAGTGATGTCCAGACTGTATATATGATGCTTGAAACTTTTATTGCAGAACTTCAGGGAGAGAGGTGGAGGGCTAGGATCATCCAGGTAGATGTAGACTCCATAGCATTGCAGAGTGTGGTTACTGTCTCCATGCACCACATGCAGAACACCTGACACAGCACTACTTGAGGTAGAAGTTACTAGTCCTTGTCTTCAGCAGTAACTGCTGGACCTGCTGCCGTCAGGCTGCAGGGTCATCACACGGCTAGTCCCCAGGCTTCAGGCCTAGCCATCTGAGTCAATGCTTTGCAGCCTCCCCACAGGCAGGGCCCAGGGGAGGAAGAGAGAGCTCACATGGTCCACCCCAAGTATTTATCTCCTTCCTCAGAATGCACCACTGGCCATCGTCTAACAGGGATTGGCTGGAGAGGGATATCCACTCATAGCAGTCTCCCATTGGTTGCTCTGTTCTGTGACCAGGGTACACCCTGCAGTACCTCTAGCAGCAGACAGATGCAAACAATGACAGACTGGTTAGGGGAACCAAATGAACCCAGACTACAAATCAGCATCAGAGCACATACAATCTGATTATTACTACATTTAATAGGACTCTTTCCAGTAGGGTGATACACCTGTAATATATATAAGTGGGGCATTGAAGTGAGCTGGAAAAAGAGACTCCACTTTGCCCATGTAATGAGTGAGTCAAAAGTCATAAAACAAACACTTTATTTAGGCTTTCTTTTTCTTTTTTTTCACCTGGTGATCCTGCCAGTAACACACTTCCTGTTAAAGGGTAACAATGCTCATTCATTGTACTGTATCTAAGGAGCAGCAGCATCGTCACTCTAGGACAGGAAGTGTGTTAGTACTACAGAACACCTACCTCTCTCCCCATCTCCATAACACGGGGCAGGTGTTCTGTAGTCCGCAGAGCGACCTCTAGAAACAGTGGTAACTGATAAGACTTCTGGCAGGATCAACAGTTTTTTTGCGATCATTGAACAGAACACAATAGAACACTGTTTTATATTGGTATACTTAACAGACCAAAAAGGAGGAAATAAGAAAAGCTCATTGTTAGGTTGTTAGGTTTACATACACTGCAGCGAGATGTATTCAGAAGTTTTCAGTGTATAGATAAGGCAGTGAACAAGGAGACTCTCTGACCTCTATTTACTTTCTCTGTGTACCTAACATGTTGTAAAACAAGCTGTGTACTCGTTGGGTGGAGACGGCAGATATCATTCAGGCACCTTCATAGAAAGCTATAAAACACGCCTGTAATATACACAGTGCATTCAGAACTTCATGTATCACTATGTTGTGGTGAAGATTCCATCACACTGGGATATCAATAATTACTGCACAGGTTAAAAACTAGTCCGTTTCTAGAAATGACTAAAACTGTCTAATTAAGTGAATTATTTACCTCACAAATCAGTAAAAACCAAACAATAACTTGTTAGAGATAGAACTCTGAAAACAAAAGAAAAATAACAAACAGGAAAATGTTTGTTTTCATCCCGTCCCTCATGGGTGTGTCGTGGAAACCCAAACTCAGGGGTTTCAATAACGTTGACTGCTGAGGCCATATTAAAAAGTAAATGTATTTATTTTACATGCATGCATGGACAGCAGAATATTGGAATAAACATTGCTCTGACTGCTACACGATTTACACGATTTATATATTTTCAGCATGGGAACCTGGCTATCTATGCCCTTTGAAATGTAAATCTTCTTTCTGATGGCATCTGCAGAGGTGATGAACACATGTTGTTTACGATTCTTCTAAAAGGACATCTGTTGTACACAGGAACCAATTTCCTTGTAAATAAAGCTAGAGGCATTCTCGGGTGGTCATCCCATCAGGTAAATGCAGGATGTTAGGCAATACTTGATTGAAACAAAATATGTTATTAATAAAATGGCTGTTCCAATTTCCCCTTCAGGTGGAAGAAAGTTAAATGATTATTAATTTGTTACACTCCAGAAAATGACACAAACGAAGCCTAGACAGAGGGAATAATATATTACAGGACAACTCCTGCTACACTGCAACATACACAAACATACCTCCAACCGTCCCTCTTTTGGAACCTATTCCCTCTGTCCTTCTTTTATCCTCAGTTGTCCCTCTTTTCGGACAGATGTGTAGACCTCTATAACAAATGCAATCTTAAAGTGATATCAAAGTCAAAAGGTTTTTAATCTATGTCAAATGCTGATGAAATAACTTGCAATGAATGCTGCTCCTTGATGTGTAAAAGTTTATTTTTCCTGCAGAATCAGCTGGTGCCCTGAACAGCAGTCCTGATATCCTGTTCTAGGGCCCATGTGCGTTCGGGCTGTACTGGCCATTTTTTCCAGCGCAGCCCAAACGCAAGGCAAGGCAATTTGTCTTGTCATGGGTGGACACAGTTCACACAGTGCACTTAAAAAATGTGTAGCATGCAGTACTTTTAAGTGCACTGCAGTGAGACATGGTATACTTGCTTAATAAACTGTTACTTGTGACATTTCAATAAAGTTCTAACAAAAAAAAGAAAGTGCAATGTGGGTCAATGGAGTGCGGCACACACACGCCAGCAGCCATGCGGGTGAGTGCGGCTGCTGGTGTGAGCAAACCCTTAGGTTGGTTCCTTTACCTTGTAGGGTCTTATGGAGCCACTCTTGTGTGTGCTACTAAGCTGTATGTGTCTCCCCAACACACAGGAATAGCAAGGCAGCCCACTACCCTGCTCCTTGCTCTTCTCTCCCCCTTTCTCAAGCTATTAGATGCATAGCTGCCAGAGACTGCTCTGTCCCTTGTGATCTTCTACTGAACATAAAGTTCTGGGAAGCAGAGCTGAGAGAGTTGAAGCCGTTTGTAAACATGGTGACTGTAAGTGCATGGGAAAAATGTAAAGAAATACTAAAATCTAAATTCCTTTTGAAAAAAAGTCTGAGAATGTAATATTACTTCCATTACCAAAAGTGTTGCATTACACTAAACCTTTCACACGGAACATTTTATTATCATGTTATTTTAAAAAGCCAGTAAAAAGGAATAAAAGAGATTTGAAAAAAATCACTTGTGGGTATAGCCAATTCCTTTTTGCTTATTAATTCTTTATGATCCACAAAACTGTTGGCTTGTCCATTGTGCCACACTTTGTGCTAAAGGGTGTCCCCCTTTCCCATTGGGAATGCATATGCACAAAAAAACTGTTTTCTATTATATACATATTAGAGTGTATTATCTAGAGCTAGTAGTGGTTCATCAGATTCAGCTGCACTTGTTCTGTAATGTTTCGTAGTTTATGAAAGCCACTCCTTCAGTTCTGATGAGTGTCAGGAACATAACTCAGCATTTATATACACATAGGTTCCACAGACAGCTTAGTCCAACCACCATGGAATGTGTCATATTGTTTGGCCAAGAACATAATGGGAGGTGACAGTTGTGGAGCCACCCTGTTCTAGTTACATAATCCTATTCTTGGTATTAGTCTGCAAAGGTGTTAATCATTCGATACACCTGGATGAACGTGCGATTTGTTCTATTACCTATATACAGTATAATTGTAAAGTAATGCACATGCTTGTGATCCAGCTCTCATCTGCTGTATTGGCTTACAGTGCTCTGCTTTATTGACTTGTAGGATTAGGAAGAAAGCAGAGGTAGCACACAGGTAACAGATATAGAAATACAAGAGCCAAAGGATTTAGCCTTCTGCTACTCTACTATAAAAGATAATCAAATAGGATGGCACCACTCTAAGGCCCCGGTGTCCAACACGTGGCTTGTCGCAAATTTTTATTGATGCCACAGACACCAATGCTGAGGGTTATTATTGATGCCACTGACACCAGTGCCAGGGGATATTATTATGGCCACTGACGCTAATGCTGAGGTTTGTTTTTGCTGCCAATAACATTAATAATGGGGGTTAATATTGCGGCCACTGACACAAATGCTGCATGTTATTATTGCAGGTAATAACACCATTGCTGGATGCTGTTAATGCCCCCACTAACACTAATCCGGAGGCTTATAATTGTGGTCATCGACACCAATGCTGGGGGTTATTATTGCAGCCACTGACAACAATTCTGAGGGCTATTATTGATACCACTGACACCAATGCAGGGGGTTATTATTGCAGCCACTAACACCAATGCTGGGGATTATTATTGTCACAACTGACAACAATGCTGTGGGTTATTGTTGTTGACACTGACAACAATGCTGTGGGTTATTGTTGCTGACACTGACACAAATGCTGTGGGTTATTGTTGCTGCCACTGACACCAATGCTGGGGTTATTACTGAAGTCACATCCACTCTCCACAAACTTTGTCAATAACATACAAGAGTTGCACAACTGCTACTTCCTTCTTCTTTTAAACAAGCTTTATTGTTCCATGAGTATAACACTTGCCACCAGACTATGCTTCTTCACTGACAGGTTTCTCCCTTTCCGGGGCTTAGTCATAAAGGACTTTTAAAGGTGTTTTATTGCCATTATGTTCTTTTTTGGACAAAGTTCCTGTTCAGGGTAGAAACTAAGCCAAAAAGAATTAAAGACATTGTGAGCCCCTCAGATCATGCATTTCTGATGTCTGTCTGAGATCAATGAGAGTGAAATTGCTTATACTGCGTGAGGACGTCACTGAAGCAGCAGTTGAGTGTGAGCTGGTTTTCCAAGAAAACAAAAAGTGCAGAAAACAATACTTTGTAATACTTTACACAGACAATCCCCTCTTCAGTCCATCATGAATGCTGCTGCTACTCATCCATCTTACCAACCGCTCAGTGTCTGCAACCCCTCTCTGCCAATCCCTCCACTGGTTTCCACTCACCCATTGAATAAAATAAAAAATACTAACAACAACATATTAACCCATCCACCCCCCCTGCCCCCGGCTACATTACCAACCTCATTTCATAATATCAACCAAAGCATCCTCTTTACTCTCCTAAGACCTCCTCCTCTCTAGCTTCCTCATCACCTCCTCCTATGCTCACCCCCGGGATTTACCTTCTCCATTAATTCATCCTTATACAGTTCCAACCTTTTGTATCACTTGCACCTCCTTTAGTTTGTAAGCTCTTATGATCAGGGCCCTCCTAACCCTCTTGTCATGCAATGTTTTGTAACTATACTGTTTCCCTTTATTTTCTAATGTGCTGCACAAACTGTTGGCGCTATATAAATCTTGTATAATATTGATAATATTATTAAAATAAAATGCACATGTAATTTATATATCAATGAATTCAAGCCTTCCATTCTGTCCCACAGTATGAGCCTTTTAAAGCTCTATAATTCACTCTCAAACTACGAATTGATGTATATTGCTGGTGAAGGAGAGGTAACACCATGAGCAGTGGGGGGTTTATTGCTCTAAACTCCTGGAATGAAGGGAGAAGAGTCTCTTCACAGTTCTAATAACAGCTCTGTATCCCTCCTTAAGATTGAAGACCACCTCTCAGCTGCAGCTTAAATGTCTAACTGAATATCTAATCTAAATAAGGACAAACTCCATGTTCAATGACCGTCACCAAACATCTACAGGCAGGGGTACTACCTCCTTTTGACAACACACATACTGGCCATATGGCCTATAATGCCATTATATTATTGCTGTCACCCTCTACAGAGAGACATCAGCATGAGCCATTCTTTTATCTGCCAATTAGTCCTTGTCTGGAGCCTTGATACATCCACCTCCAAAATAGTGTATGTGGAGCAGTTCACGGACAAAATAAAATTGGATTGTGTAAAATCATTTCTTAAAATGTCATATCAAAACTTAACATGTTTTCTCCTGTACAGACTTCATCAGGATCTCAGTTTGCCCACTCATCCACATAATTGAACATCGAGCCCATCACTAATCAAGAGCTTCAAAGGAGAAGTGTGTCAATCTACAGGTAAAGCACAAAAATGAAAAACAATTTTATTTGGAAACCATTTGACATTTTCCTTTGCATGACCAAATAGATTTCAACAATGATTACCGATCTGTTTGGTTAAAAGCCGGTTAGCTGTCTAGCACTTAGTGTAAAAGAATGTAGCTTTGCAACAAAGTAAAAATAATTGCTACATAATATGACCCTAGGTTATGAAACA
>NW_017306497.1:1194406-1211001 GCF_000935625.1 Nanorana parkeri
CAGGCAAAAATGCTTAAAAGGTAATTAGTGAAGTCCCTAATGTCACAGTGAGAAGCTCTCACCAATGAAAACCTCTCCCGGGTAAACAATACATCATCCATTTATAGACCTATAGATAATGGTTAGAACTTGGCATTGTATATTAGCCACTCGAGGCCAGCATGTTAAACCCCCATCTGTTGAGGCCTTTTTTCAGTTTTCCGTGGTGTGATAGTTTGACAATAACTCCGTCATGCAACACTGTACCTGAATTAATTTTATATGATTTTTTTTAGACAGATAGAGCTTTCTTTTGGTGGTATTTAATAACCACTGTGATTTTTTTTATGTTGTACTATATAAAGGACAAAAGACCAAAACATTTTTAAAAAAGCCTGTTTCCCTTATTTTCTGTTTTAAAACATAGCAAATAAAAATGCTAGGGCAGTGCAAAAACCCCTCACATTACCCCATTTGGAAAGTAGACACCCCAAGGTGATCTGATTTTTCACCACAATTATTTTGAAATTAAGAAACATGCCAGTATTTAGAGTGTTAAAACATGAGACTTGGCAATGGTGCACTAGGTAAATTATTAGGGTTATTCACAAAAGGGTAAAGAGTTTGGAGAAGGCAGGAGAAGTGAACATTCTAGACCAAAATAGCTGATTTGGAAAAATTCTCCAATACACCTCACTTTCCAGTTCAGCTATGTTGTCCTAGATTGTTCACTTCTCCTGCCTTCTACAAACTCTTCACTCTTTTGTAATTAACCCTGTAAGAGAGAACGGAGGAGGTGAATGGGTTAATGTCACAACATACAGTGGCAGGATGGAGACAAAGGTGTTAAAGTGCAAATGTGCAAGATAGTGGAAATAAAGGGTTAATATACCAGTCAGATCAGAGTCAGGATGGAGATGACACATAGTGTAGAGGGGTGAATGGGCACTGGTATTGGATGACACTGTTTCCAGCACTGGATGACACTGGTACTAGATTTTACTTGTGCTGGCTATGATCAGGTTGCTTTCTTTCCTCTCACACACACTGGTTGCCAGGAGGTCGGTGGGATGCTGGCTAGAGTCTGCCACCCAGCTCCCGGCAACCAGTTACCTCACTGGTTGACAGAGCTGGGCGGGACACCACAGGCGCATTTTATAGTAAATACACCTCTTGGCAAAGGACCTCAGTTATTGCAGACAACTAAGTTCTAGAAGAGTTGCAGCTATGGCTCCCCCTCTCAGATATCACCTGAGTGCTAAGTGTGAGCCTGGGCCCTGGGCATACTTAGGTTGTATGGCACTTTGTATGGCACTTTGTAAGTCTACTTGGTGTTGTAAGTCTACCCAATGGTAAGCAGTGTCTTGACTTAAAGTTTTCTACGCTAAGGTGTTCTGTGGCTTTAGGAGAAGGTGAAGGAGCCACTGCCTACAAGTTGAGCAATGCCAGTGGGCAACCAATGCAGAGGACTGTTTTCTCCATGGTGTACAAAACCAATTGCCAGTGGTACAGCTGGCCAACAAAGTTGGCAACCATGGGACAGGATTTTCTGCTGACTAAAGAGGTGGGGAAGAAAATATATGGTTACATCCTAGTTTTGTAGAACAGCTTAGATGTGGCATCTCTCCATCTGTCTGATATTAGGAAAATGTAACAAGATCATGCATGCGATAATATCATTTAATATACAAATGAATGTTGGGTAGCCTTGTAACCCCTATACCTATTACCAGATATGTAATGAGAATGATTTACATAAGCAAATCGTGTTCTTTCACACGCTATTAATTTATGTATTCCTTTCAGTGCTACACACATATTTACAGTGTGGTTTCATTCCTGCAAGACTTCACAAGGCCTATAACAAAAGGCCTGGTAACTAGGTGCAGTTTGATCAGTTCTGGGAATATGTCCCAACAACAAAAACGAGTGTGTGTGTGTGCAAACATCAAGGAGTGTTCCCTTCTCTTTACTTTCTATGGTCATTTGTGCCATTGTGGCTTTTGCACTGGAAATAATATTCCATCTTTCTAACCATAATCATGGTCCACTCAAATGTAGGGTGTAAAATAAAACATGGTCACATTCCCTAACCCCCCCCCCCCCACCTTCAAACTGCCCCCCTGATTTACCTGAATTGTGGGGTTGTTCTCCCTGTGGCAATCTGTTCTGATATGGATTCAGGGAGCCTCTTCCTGCACAGCCATATTATCCATTCATAGGGATCTGTGAATGGAGAGACTACAAGTCCTAACTGCTGCTGCACAAAGGTGGCAGTGGAGCACAAGAGCAGGTTGGTGCCTCCGTATGGACTAGGAGCTGGGAAAATAGTCTGCAGTAGCCCATTCATTGCAGCCACGCGCCACAGGCTACAATGCAAAAATATAGCACTTTTTTTTAATGATGTGTGTGCATGTATTTAATTTTTTCAAAAGATGGACTATGCTTTATACAAGGAGTGTAGGAAACGCTTCCTAGACGGGCAAAGGTAGCAAAAGTACCTGACGGGTGCTTTAACCATTCCCTACACTTTCTAAAAACTGAAAAAAGTCTTGCCTTCACGTACAACTTCATTCCAATACCTTATGCAATATCATTGCAAGTGAGGTGGAAAATGAAATAGGTTTCCTCATTTCCCAAACTTCACACATACAGGTTTAATTATAAAACTTCCACCCAGCGTATAGCTGGGTAGATGCCATTTGCACAGCACTAGAGCCCTAGGTGTCGCTGAGGAGAATATGAATTTCCTATACACCTCAGCACTATGTAGGGGCACTAGTGCTACGCAAACGGAATCCCCCCAGCTATATGGTGGGCGGAGGTTTTATAAATAAACCTGATAATGTGTACGGATGCGCACTTTTCATGTCACTAATATTTTGGTGAAAGTCATGAGAATTTAGTAAAGATTTGGCAATTCGGGAAATGCACTGGCCAGTGGGGAATGCAAAATTACAAACTGCAATTTGTCTGTTTATAAAGATTCTAAAATCATGTTTCTGATACAAAGCATTTTTGTAATGTGGCGTTATAAAATCAACAAATGCCATTTTAGAGAGTTTATATACAAATGATTACAAAAATCAGTTAATAAAATCTAATTAGGGATAATTAAGAGTTTCTAACAGGGTAAACTTGTTTTTAAGAGAAAAAAATACTTTTTTGTTGTTTTACAAATGACTAATTTATGAATGAAGGCTACAAATGCAGCCTTCATTCATAAATTAAAAAAGAGCAGGACTAGATTACAGGGAAACTACCATGGATTACAGTTTGAGACTTTTTTTGCAGAGCGTAGGAACGCGCTACAAATTGCCCAGGTGTGAACCGGGCCCAAAAGTGAGACAGGTGTATACAATTATTCAGAGAACAGGAAGAAAACTGTATTGCCTGCATTAGCTGACAGCATCATCTAGATTACATTTAGTGAACACTATTGCCAGAGGCTGTTAAAGAGAGAACGTCATAAAGTGATCACAAGAACTTCAATAACACCAAGGCAGGTGGTGCACATTCCAAGCACAAACAAAAGCCTTAAATTATAAGCAAGGTAAGTATTTTAAAAATGTCTGAGGAAAAAGTACCTACTGAAGGAGAAAACAGCACAGGATTGTGTGAAGGTGGAGTAAATCTCCTGTGAAGAAAAAAAACAATTATGTTGTTAAATATGCTTTATGAACAACTACCGGTTGCTAAAACCGGATGAACTGCATGTATCCTGTGTCTCTGCTCTTCTCAAAATCATCATTGTATTTAAAAGTGAAGGAAAAGTAATTGCAAATGCATTTATTGACCTTTGAACCTTTGTGTGAAATATAATAACCTTATGTGGCTCCCCCTGCACCCCATTAATGGGCCCTTTGTCTTTTTGGACCATTGCAAGGAGGCCTGAGGGGGCCTCTAGAACTTAGGGGCCCCCTCAGGGACCCCCTCGTCTTGTCACATAGATCTGAATACCTCACCTACTCTGCCTGGCCAGTCTTGAGACATAAAGAATGCTTCCCTAATTTCCATTTCTAGGGCAAGTGAAGGGGGTGTTTGCTGTATAATTGCAGTTGTTTTCTAGTAGTTGAAGAGGCTACTCTTTTTATCTAGTTATCTATCCATGTATTCATGTTTTACTCTATCTATCTATCTATCTATCTATCTATCTATCTATCTATCTATCTATCTATCAGGGGGCACAATGCTATTTGCCTTGTCCTTGAATTGGAACTGTCTTGAACAACACCAGTGAAAATAAACTACTGTTTATGTTTTAGCTGTGTTTGGTATTACAATGTTATAGAGAAGGCTTGTTGCACTCCTTACCGGAAAGCCCCGTATTCGGAATGACTGCGGATGGCGCTGAAAGTTGCACATGATATGAGAGAAATGTCACCAGCACACCAAATTCCATCAAGGATAATCAGTCGTGAATTTATTGAAAGCTCATGTCAAAAACACTATTGTTTTTGACATGAGTTTTCAATAAATCCACGATTGATTATCCTTGATGGAATTTGGTGTGCTGGTGACATTTCTCTCATATCATGGTATTACAATGTGTCCCTCATCTTCCGTTCTTTTATGTTATTTTTCCCTTGATAGTACTTCTGTGATGTACTTTTGGAAATGTCTGATATTGGTTTTCTTTTTGTTCCTCAATAAACATAAACTGGAAAAAAACACTCCTGTAACTACCTATGGATATTATTCACTCTGGTGGATGACAAATTATAAAGGAAATGTGTAATTTGTTACACTGTTATTTCTACGGTATTTTAATTAACCGTGTGTATATATTTACATTTTTAATAAACTATTAAGCATCCACGTGAGTCAGCATGATAGAAAAATAACTCATTAGGTTTGTCATTTACACAACATCAAATTTCTGACTGTCCTGGTAAATGTTACGTTTCAAATGATCAGACAAAAGCCATAAGCTAAATGCACCTGTACAAATCAATGGTCAGCTTTGAAAAGCCATTCTTAACATATTTGTTGCCACCTGGCCTTCCCCGAGATAAACAGCGCTGATAGGTTACGTTTTACAGATTTTATTTATATATTACAGGTATTTATATAGTACTGACAATTTATGCAGCGCTTTTACATTCAGTTCCTGCCCTCAAGGAGCTTTCAATCTAAGGTCCCCATCTCACATACATACATACAAGGCCGATGCAGACAAAAGCCAATTAACCTTCCAGCATGTCTTCACAGATTAAAATATATCTAAAGCCAAAACCTTTTTCAATTTTAGATAGAGTGGTGAGGGATTAGAACCAATGCTGTCCATTGAAGAGATGGTAAATCCTAGATTACAAACAATTTCTGGCTTTTGATATAATTTAAAGTGGCCCTGTCACTATTTGGTCACAAAAAAGACTAGCCCTGTTAAAAAGAAGAGACACAATACTTCCTTTCCAGCGGTATGTGTCTTGAAACACCGTAGCTGCAATGCTCTCTAGCAGCTGCAGATATCAATGTAATACCTGCTCTCCCCACCACACGCAGTGGTTCCTCCTGCTGGAACATACCTCCTGTGGCCGGAGGGAGAGACCACTGCATTCAGTGGAGCAGGTAATCACACACCCAAAAGTGTGGAATAGCTGCAGTGGCCAGAGGGCACTGAAGGGGCATAGCTTCAGGACTTGGACCACCGGCAAAGTAAATATAGCGCCTTTTCTTCTACAGGGCAGGTCTTTATTTGTGGGTGACCCTGTGGTAACAGCATCACTTTAAGGTTCGAGCAAGGTTAAGGGTTAACTGTGCTACTGTGCCACAAATGAGAGTTTCAGACATTATATAAAAAATAATAAAAAATAAATAAAACAGAATATGAACCAATAGCTAATACTTTGTCTGAGAATACCTTAAAGTGACATTAAACCCTCAGATTTTTTAACATAAACCAATACTGTAATGTGTGCCTTACTGTAATCCATGGTAGTTTCCCTTCTCTTTGCTGCTCTTCCTTTTAAATATGTATCTGTTCTCATGCTTGGAGAGAACTTCCCTTTTCAGCAGACTGCCTTGTCTCACACGGTGTCTGTGTATAGGCTGTAACCTGAGCCAGCACTACAGGAAGAGGCCTTGAGCTGAAAAGGGCATTTCTCTCCAAGCATGAGAAGACATGAGGATTTAAAAGGAAAAGCAGCAAAGAGAAGGGAAACAACCATGGATTACAGTAAGGCGCACATTACAGTATTGTTTTATGTTAAAAAAATCTGAGGGTTTAATGTCACTTTAACCGCTTGAAGATCAGGTGTTTACACCCCCTTCCTGGCCAGGCCATTTTTCAGTATTCAGCACTGCGGTACTTTGACTGACGTTTATTCCATCATACAACGCTGTACTGAAATGAATTTTATACAATTTTCTTTCTTTTGGTGGTATTTAATCGCCACTGCGGGTTTTATTTTTTTTTTATATATTCAGGAGAAATTACTGAAAATTTTGAAAAAAACAAGTTTTTTTTTTACATTATGTTATAAAACAACTAATATTGACCCGATCTTATAAAAGATCGGGTCACGTCGGGTAAATAGACACCAAACATGTCAAGCTTAAAAATTGTGCGCACTCGCGAAATCGCAAAAGACTAGCATACCCAAAATTGGCCAAAGGTGACGCTTTAAAAGCTTTTACCGCTCATCAGTTTAGTGTTATCAGTGATTGATGGCCCTAAAATGATTGCTCTCACTGCCACGTTCGCGGCGATATGTAACGTGCGGTGTAATGGGTGCAATCGTCGTTTTCGCAGGTATGCGCACCTGATGCATGTTTGCATGCGTGTATGTAGGGGTGGGGACTTTTTAAAAAAATTTTGTTTTTTTTACTTTAAAATTTTTTTGTGGGAAACTTTCATTTTTTTTCCTATTTTTTTTCCCCACTTAACTTTATTGCTATCACAGAGAGGGCTAAGAAACCCCTATATGTGATAGCAAAAGAGGTGACAGGTCCTCTTTATGGAGACATCAGGGGTCTCCAAGACCCCTAATGTCACCTAGGACCCCCCTGAAGAAGCTGATGAAGCAGAGATCTGCTTCATCAGCTTATCTCCAGCATCTGAAGCTGGAGAGTGACACGAGAATGCAGAAGTGCTGTAATATACACCTCTTCCGCATTCTGACAGCAGAGAGGGGACTGGAGGGAGATCGTGAACCGACCTCCCTCTAATCCCCTCTCAGAGAGCCACTATGCTGGTCCCAGGCTCGCACCAGGCACAGCGGAGCCCGGGATCAGCGTGACAGCAGGAGGGGGGCCACGGAGGGGGGGGGCGCACATATCGGGACCCCATACAAGCAATCCGCTGGCTCTATAGCATCGCTGCCGGTTTTTAAATGATTCGTCTTTCCCACTCATGCACGCCTCGCGGCACGCACGGGTGGGCGGATCTAACAGGACGTGTATACACGCCCAGTTACATCCAAGAAGCTCCCGGCTGGCCGTGTATACACAACGGCTGGCCGGGAGGTAGTTAAAGAACTTCATTAGAATAAGCAGCAACTCCTAAGACAATAAACACTTTGGTCTGGTGTATGTAATGTATAGCACTTTGTTGTGTGCAACACAATGAAGAGAGTGCAGAGGTCAGCTGTATGTGTCATAGGGCCTCTTATACTGCTTATCCACAGGAGGAGAAAATAACCGGTTTCTCTGGTCAGCAGGAGGAAAAAATGCTTCAGTGCCAGGTATTGATGGTCAGGGGATGAAAAATAACATCTGGCCTCAGTGGTTAGTGGGGGGGGGGAATATCCAGTGTTGGTGGTCACACAGGGTAATGGTGGTCATCAACAAGAAAAAAGGCCAGCGTGGGTGGTCAGTGGAAGTAAGAACATGCTTGGTGGCTGTAGTCAATTGGAGAAAATAATGCCCCAGCGGGGGGAAAGAGGGGGCACTGCTGCTCAGTGTGAAGAGAGAGGTAACATTGGTGGTCAGTAGGGGGAGAAGGGGGGCATTGGTGGACTGTGAAGGGGAAGGGGGGGACCAAGTATTCTATCAAGGGGAGAGGAGAGCTCTATGGAGGGGGGGGGTACAGATGCACTGAGGAGGGAGAGGAGGAGCACTGGCACTCTGTGAAGTGAGGGGAGTGGCACTGGTGCTCTGTGGAAGGTGTTCACAGATGCTCTGAGGAGGGGGGCACTGGTACTCTAGGGGGAATTTCAAGTCAAAAACGGTTTATTGACTCGATTGCTATCACATCGTATATATCTTGCTATATGATGTGATTCTATTGGAGTGCGAGTGACTTTATACATACCCTTATTTTGGACTTAGGCATCTGCGAGGGAAGGTGGAGAGGGGGAACACTGGTATTCTGCTGAGGAAGAGGGCGGCACTGGTGCTTGGTGCGGTTAGGGCATTGTTATCCGTGAGAGGGTCATTGGCACTTTTTTGTTTGTTTATGGCACCAAAGACCCTGTCAGAAGCCAGGCATTTCTTATAAGATTTTGGGGGCTGAAGAATAGGTATTGCATTAAACAAATCCAAGTTTAAAGGACACAATATGAAATAAATAATTGGGCAGCACAGTGGTTAGCACTTCTTCTTGGAGCACTGGGGGTCCACGGTTCATATCCCGGTTAGGACTGTATCTGCGAGGAGTTTGCATGTTCTCCTTATGCTTGCGTGGGTTTCCTTGGGGTACTCCGGTCTCCTCCCACACTCCAAGGACATATTGGAAGGTTAATTGGCTCCTGTCTAAATTGGCCCTGTGTGTGTATACAAGAGGGATTGTAAGCTCCTTGAGGACAGAGACTGATGTGAATGTGCATGTAAAGTGCTATGTAAATTGAGGGCACCATATAAATATACCGATAATAAATACAATTCTAATTCTGATAGGATGATCTATTGTAAATAGTAAGCATACACAACCTCATGTAGTATACACAACATCATGGTGACACTTGAGCTGTAGAAGACTTCAATCAAAATCAGACAAGTCCATTTCAGGAAACTGGCAATTAAAATGAAATAAAATGGAAACTTAATACACGAAGTTGTAAGTAGCTGGGGCGGGAACAAGTTATAACAGTGACGTGTGTTTATTACTTGGTCATTTTTCTTTTCACACTAACAAACTATATAAAAATATCATAATAAAAAACAGCCACATTCAAACAACCTGTACTTCGCCCATTCAGGTAATATTATCAGGTTCCCTGCATAGCAGGCATAGGTAAAGAGCCTTGAATGCTATTACCACACTGCCTGACATACTGGATGTCATTTTGCTTTTGCCAATAGTTCCACTTTAAGGTCCATCTAAAGCCTATAGCATTTCCTATATAGACAAGCATTGTTAAACAGGTTGGCATGCAGTTCCGTCACATGGGGAGTCATTTTGGTGTCACCCCCTGTGAAAACTCGGGCACTCGATCATGGATCGAGAGCCCAACAGCTGCACAGCTGCCAGCGTCCATCATTGAGATGGCGGCCGGCAGCTAAGTGCACGTGACGTCATTACGTGCAAGCGTGATGAAGTAACGCAGGCGCCTGATGATGTCACGTGCAAGCATAATGGTGTCATGTGTCTACTTCATGACGTCTCCGTGGGTGACACCCGTCACCCGGCCTGGGGACGCCTCTGTTGGCATATTTATTGCCTTATAACATGCATTTTTTAAATGTATGAGGGAAGCTGGATTTCTCCTGCTCAATCTAGACCAGGAGTAGGCAGCCTTAACACTCCAGCTGTGGTGAAACTCTGCCTCTGGGAGTCATGGATGTGGCTATCAAGATCATGCAATTCCGCATGGGACTTGTAGTTCCACAACAGCTGAAGGGCTAAATCTTAGCTACCCTGCTTTTGACAGTGCTGGAGGGGGTGGGGCTTATATCCGAGCAGGGCTTATATCATTTCCCCAAGCTTTGGCAGATATAGCAATTTGCTGTCAATCTAAAGGGCTGTGGGCAGAGGGCTATCGAGGGTACCAAGGTCTAAGCAGCTACAGCTGCAGCAAGGGTGACAACTCATCAATTATTTCACTGCAGAAGAAAAAGAGTTGTCACCCTATCACATGAAGTGCCTATCCAATGATTCTACTTGCAGGATTGACAGGTATTTACAAAATGTTCCAGGGGCAAAAGAGTGCCCAATCTTACTGGTATAGACAATCAAGGTGACATATATGTTTTTATATGTTAACCATAGTTCTAAGTGTTAACTCAGAAACCATATAACAATAAACTTGTCCTGATGTGAGCTCAGAGGAGTGATTTTTGACTGGTTATTAGGGGTTACCGCAGTAGATTTATCTGTAAACTTTTACAAGGTGACGTATTCAGCTCTCACGTCAGGATAATGTTGTGCATACCTCATGGAATACAGGACCTGTTAGTAACAACTTATAAAAAAAACACTAAAACAAGACTGTAGACACCGATCATGTGGACATGTAAAATAATGCAACGGGCAGAATTTATCAAAACTGGACCAGACAGAATCTGGAGCAGCTGTGCACGGCAACCAATCAGCTTCAATCTTTCGTTTTCAAAGCTTAAAGTGACATTAAACCCTCAGATTTTTTAACATAAACCAATACTGTAATGTGTGCCTTACTGTAATCCATGGTTGTTTCCCTTCTCTTTGCTGCTCTTCCTTTTAAATCCTCATGTCTTCTCATGCTTGGGGAGAACTTCCCTTTGCAGCTGAGTGCCTCTTCCTGTAGTGCTGGCTCAGGTTGTGAACCTACACACAGACACCATGTATCCATTCCAGAGACAAGGCAGTCTGCTCAGCATGGGAAGAGATAAGGATTTAAAAGGAAGAGCAGCAAAGAGAAGGGAAACAACCATGGATTACAGTAAGGCGCACATTACAGTATTGTTTTATGTTAAAAATCTGAGGGATTAATGTCACTTTAAGTGAACAAAGTGAAAATGGAAGCTGATTGGTTTCTATGGGCAGCTGCTCCAGATTCTGTCTGTTTCGGCTTTGATAAATTCCCCCCAATGTCTCATGTAGACACAATTACTATTACTATTAGGTGTTTGTGGGCCTGTGGCTGTGCCTAGGCTAACAGGCAAAGCAGGAGGTGGCACAAAAACGTCCTCAATGCTGCATGCAGTGACACAATTTCACTCAGCCCTGTGTATACGCACTTCCTTGTGTTACCACTCTCACAGAGTCTGCCTTCTGAACTACAACTCAAAGTCTAAACAATGTAACATCTTCATTACTTGCTGGAAGCTATGCATGATGGGATATATAGTCTTGAGAAATTGAGATTGCATCACATCAAGCAGCAGGGAACGAGAAGGATTAGAACTCATGTTGGGTTTTTACTGAAATCATTAGAGATTTTTCATGTCCCAGTAACAACAACTTTACCAGACTGGAATTAAACGTTGTTGTCATGCAGTTGTTTGCTTTTCTGAAGTTAGATTGAAGTTATATGATATTGGTAGTTGAGGTACAAACAGCGATTTGCGGTCTTTAAAAAGGCGCCGTGTCTCACGCTGTAGATAAGTGTATGGTAGGCAGCACAGAAGGATAATTGTTATATGATAGGAGATGACTCATACCAAATATTTTTCTTCCCTTGAAATATATAGAAAATGCATGATTCTATGCACTTGGCATCTCTGTCACTTCGCCTTGCTTTGTTTTTATTACTTTTATCTAGAGTAAAGCAGCTAAGCTTTTGTTAAGACAATAATGTTTCAGCCACCCTGCCCACCCCACCCCACCTCACTCCCTACAATGTTTAAACAGTAGCAGAGGTTCCAAGAAACTCACCTTGGTTGGAGAAAATTCTGCTTCAGCACTATACAGTGGACAGTCACATGACCAGAATGTAATGCATTTGGTCACATGATCCCCAATGTAGGGGAAGATCAGAAAAACTCTGGGCAAAAGGAAATCTTAATCCTTGCAGTTGGGCTACCCCCGCACTGCAAGGGTTAAGTGCTCATTTTGTCTAGGGAACTAAAATAACAGAGCTATACTCACCTGAACCACAGTCCTAGATGGCTCCTATACTGGTCCCTTCAGCCTCACTCCCCCTCTTAGACATGTGCGATTCGTTTCGTTGCGAATCCCAATGCATTTCAAAATTTCGTGCAAAAACTAAACTGAATCGGACGTGTGACTTTTTTGGCCAATCCGGTGTGTTTTTTAGTTTAATGCATCCGAATGGGTCTGAACACGAATTTACGTTACGGCAACATGGGAGCCATATACAGTATATAGTTATAGATATAATACTAAAGCTGAGGCTCCTACACCCGAATGGCATTCGAGATCCGAACTTCAGAATTTCATTCAGGAGCTCCCGAATGCCATTCGGGTCTGGGACCCTCAGCTTTAGTAATATATGTATATGGCTCCCAAACCCGAATGGCATTCGGGAGCTCCTGAATGCAATTCTGATGTTCGGATCTCGATTGCCATTCGGGTCTGGGATATATTTACGAATATATTATATATGTATATGTAATATATAATATATTCGTAAACTCATCCGAAACTAACAACATTCGAATTTCGTCCAGACAGTCAAGCAAAACAGATGACAGACGCACTCATCAATTCGTCACCTGCTTTACAGTAAGGTAATTGATGAGTGCGTTTTTCATCTGTTTGACTGTTTTGGTGCAGTGATGCATGGGGGTTCTCAGCTGCCATTGGGATGTGCGGCATCCCTTGTGCGTCTCTATGCCTTTAAGGGGGTTGTGCTTCCTTCTGACAAACCTGCACCCAATTTTATCTTCTGCCCCGTGTGCGCCACGCCTAAAGGTGGGCAGCGTAGGAGATAGGCGGACAGATTGGGGTAAGGAGTTCCAGCGGATGGGGGACACTCTGGAGAATTTCCGAAGGCGAGCATGGGAGGAGGTAATGAGAGAGCAGAAGGCCTTGAGAGGAATGGAGAAGGCAGTTTGGGTGATATTTTGAGATGAGATCGGTGATGTAGGTTGGGGCAGAGTTGTAGACGGCTTTGTTAGTATTGTTGTTGTTAGTATTTTGTTAGTATTTTGTATTTTATGCGTTGGGCAAGTAGGAGCCAGTGGAGGGATTGGCAGAGGGGGGCGGCAGACACTAAACGGTTGGTAAGGTGGATGAGTCTGGCAGCAGCATTCATGATAGACTGAAGGGGGGATAGCCTGCTTAGTGGTAGGCCAACAAGGAGGGAGTTACAGTAGTCGAGACAAGAGATTACAAGGGAGTGAATTAGAAGCTTTGTGGTTTCGTTAAAGTCAAAAAAATGTCCCTTCCCCCAATGTTAATGAAAGCACTTACCTTAAATGATGTTTCTTAATCCGATCTTCTATCCTGTCCTTTTCAGCCTTCTCTCCAGCGATGCGGCGAGTCTCCGATCCAGCTCTGACTCCTCTGTCCTTGCTGGCACTTCCTGTCCCACGGTGTCTGCATGCGGGTGCACGCTGTCCATATACTTACCTTGCGTCTCTCCTCGTATCCCGGCCGAAAATCCGAACTGTGCATGCACCCGACCCAAGTTGCTTTGCGGCCACCCGAGCAGTTTCGGACTCTCGGATGGGAGCGCGTGGCAAAGACAGGGGTAAGTTTAAACCGCTTTTAACCCCTTCGTGACGGGAGACGTACAGTGTACGTCCTGTCACTTTGTGCCTATATGACTGGCCACGTACAGTACGTGACGAGTTATATCAGGCTTTGTAATGCCGGTATTTGCTGATTCTCAGCATTTAACAGTAATTCATTAATGTCTCAGTATTGAGGCATTAATTAATGAAATAATTAAGCTTTTTGTAAAAGCTTCTTCTTTTCATTAATGAAAGAATGAAGCCGTTACATGCAAATAGAGGACCGCAATTTGCGATCCCGTATTTGACAGCTCAAAATAGCAGAGAGTCAGCAGTGACTCACCTCACCTCTCTGCTATTTGTTTTGACAGCTCGAGAGCCCGATGTTTGGATACATTTCACCAAAGAGATACAATGTATATCTTTTGAGTGAAATGTATCAGTTCTGATCGTCTAGGCACGATCAAAGAGCTTTTAGTGAGATCTGAATCTGACTAAAGTCAGGATCAGTCTCTAAGGTTATTATTAGCTGTTCCTAAGTTTGGATCAGCCTAATAGCCAAAAATAAAATAAAAAAGTTAATTTATCAAGCTGTCATAGTGATTGCTTGATATAAACTGACAAGAAAAAAAAAAGTTTTTTTTTTTTATTTTTTTTTTTACAAAGTGTAAAAAAATAAAAAAAAAGTGTAAAACAAAATTAGGAAAATATAAATTATATATAAATATATTTTTTATACTATAATTAATATAAAAAAATTCTAAAAAAAAATAATAATAATCAAAACTTGTGAAAAAAGTGTTTTCTTCTAGTTTTTTTCCTCATTTTTTTAATTTTATTCAAACTAAGTGAGGGGTTAGGTACACATATGTGATATAATTATATAGCCCTATCTGTCCTCTAAAAAACAATATATAATATGTGTGGGTACATTTAGTAAGAAAGTATATTACTGCTGTGGAAGAATCACACAGCAAAAATGTAAAAAATGTGTCAGTCATTTATGAACAGAACCTGAAAACTAGCTCAGTCATGAAGGGGTTAAAGCAGGTTTTTTTTGTGTTTTTTTAAACTTTTTGCATATATCTACTGCTTGCTAGCAGTAGATATATGCAAAAAAAACACAGAGGGTTTAGAAACCCTTTAAGGTATTGCCTAAAGGCAGTCAGAGTGGGAGATAGTCGGACAGGTTGGGGTAAAGAGTTCCAGAGAATGGGAGAGACTCTAGTGAAGTCCTGGAGGTGAGCATGGGAGGAGTTGATGAGGGAGCTGGAAAGCAGGAGATCTTGGGAAGAGCGGAGGGGACGGTTAGGGTGATACTTTGAGACAGGGTTTTAGATATAGCCGGGGGCAGAGTTGTGGATGGCTTTGTAAGTCATTGTTAATATTTTGAATTTAATGTTTTGGGCTATTGGAAGCCAGTGGAGGGATCGGCAGAGGGGGGTTGCAGACACTAAGCGGTTGGTTAGGTGAATGGTTGGTAGGTCTAGCAGCAGCCTTCATGATAGACTGAAGGGGGGATAGTCTGTGTAGTGGAAGGCCAATGAGGAGGGAGTTGCAATAGTCAAGACGAGAGATAACAACCGAGTGGGTGAGTAGTTTTGAGGTTTCATTGGTGAGGAAGGGGCGTATTTTGGAGATTTTGCGAAGGTGAAGGTGGCAGGATTTGGATAGTGATTGGATGTGGGGAAGAAAGGTGATGTCCGAATCAAGGATGACACCTAGGACCTTGGCATGGGGGGATTGATCTGGTGACAGCCGCTGCATTTGAACACCAGCACACTCTATGTAATCATATGTGATACAATTACATGCAGTTGGGTATCAATCACTCTTACCTGATCAATAACTTGAATGGGTGAGAGCTGCCATTTGTAAAAGGCAAATTAGTGATTCCTGCTGCAGGAAATCACAATTTCCTGCAGCAGCATTTACGAATCACACCAAAAATATAGGTGTGAATGTGGCCTAAAAAGAGAAGATTGCATGTTACTTTAGCAGCAGGGAGCCCAGTGACGCCTCTCAGTAGTTCCTTTACCCCCACAAGTGTACTGAGGTGGCTAGATGCAACAAATACGACCCTGCTGACAGCAGACATCATATAGCATTGCATTCTGTGATGAACCGTCTTTACACAGTTATTTTTAGTAACTATTCTAATTCCTGCAAACATATCTTTCGAACAGGTCAGGCTGCCGCTCATATAGTATTTAAAACATTATTGTGACAGTTGAGTAACATAAAACTTTATGCCAAATCCTTCAAATGACTTAAAAGGAAACTGACAATTAAAACCAAATAAAATGAAAATGTTAAAATGTTAAACCTGTGATGCTTCGAGTAAATGAAGTGAGAGCACAATACAATGGTGACACATTCTGTAACTTTGTACTTCACTATTAAAAGACAGATCCCTATTATTTCCATTAAAAGCTCTGTCTGCTCTTTGGATGGAAGAGGTAATGTCAGTGGTGTATTCTGGCTTGGGGCTGCCCTAGGCAAAATGAAGCTAGGGCCGCCCCCCCCCAATCTGCAGGATCTGTGGGAGGCCATAGTGCCCCCCACAGATCCTGCAAAGCCACCCTGGGGCCCTGCAAACCGGTGACGGATCTGTGTCAACATAGACCCCACCACAGATCCTGTACAGCCCACCCGAGACTCTCAGGTGGGCTGTGCAGAATCCATGCTGGGCTCTGCAGGGTCCCTTTAGCAGCAGTGTGATCATTTTACCTGCTGCTTGGTCCCTGGCCTCCTCCACCGCTGGACTGGTGCTGCAGGACCTGGCCTCCTCCACAGCCCGACGGCTCTTCGGTGACTGGTGTACTGTCCAGCATGCACTGGCTTCCTATGGTGCGACTGCGCCCTGGCCCCTTCCCTTCCTGATCCGGTGTCGTCCCGCCCCCTCCTGCTGCTCCGTCTCCTCTGCCTCTTCCACCTGCTGGCATTTTCACTGCTCCCCTGAAATCTGCCGCCCGAGGCAAACACCTTGCGGCAGATACGCCCCTGATCAATCACCCCCCATCCTGCACATCCACAAATCTCCCCTTGCAGAGCCACAGACCCACCCACCCCTCAGCTGGCACATCCACAGATCTCCCCCTGCACACAGCCAAACC
>NW_017306497.1:1211119-1227732 GCF_000935625.1 Nanorana parkeri
TTTTTTTATAATTATTTTCTTATTGTTTTTTATATATTTTTTTATTTTTTACTTTTTTAAATGTAATTATTATTACTTATTATTTTATTTTGTAATTTTTATTTATGTAATAATTTTTTTATCAATTTTTTAAATTAACTTTATTGCTATCACACAGGGGCTAACAAGCCCCTATTTGATAGCATTTGGAGGTGACAGGTTCTCTTTATTATTTTCTTTATACCGGCTGCAGTACTATTACAAGTGATCTTGGCAACATCGCCAAGATCCCCTGTAAACAAACAAGTGGCTTCCTCACGCCACATTTAGCCCTGCTTGTGCAAGGCAGGCCTAAATGTAGAAAACAAATTACCGCCCGGCGCCCGGAAATGCATGTCGCGTGCGTCGGGAGATTTCAAACCTGAGCTGCCCCTCTGCTCCCTGCCGCGCCTTGTGGGGAATCCGGCCCTGGTTGGCCGGCTACCTGATTGCTTGAAAAGCCTGTATTCTATCTAAAGACATCCTGAACAAGTGAAGCCGGCTTCCTAGCCAATCAGGAAGCTGGTAGGCGGGTCATAACCCATCACCCAGGTTCCCGATTGGAAAGGAAGCCAACTCCATGCTCCCTCGGCACTGCCGGTCAGAGAAAGTTCTGGTGTCGGAGTATTTCTCGTCCAAATACTCGGTATCGGCAGGTGGTGCATCCCTACATATCAGCATATGCTGTTGCATTTCCAACAAGTACAACTTTGCTTTTTATTAAACCCTAGACAAAAACAAGCACTTAACCCCTACAGTACAATTTTTTCCCCCCGGACTTCTACTTTAAGACAGCCCACAGAAATCAATAGGTTTACAACGCACAGAAAATTGAGCAATAACTAGTTTTTGCCGCTATGCACTATGATGCATTGCCATGCGTTGCAGTGCATGTGTGTAATATGTTACGGTAACGTGTACATCGCCACAACACATATATCAATGTAATATCATCTCTTACATGATCACTAAGCACAGCATGACATCACTCAGCTCCGATAATGGTAATATTATGCAGTGTGACTGTGTGTGTTTACTCAGGTCTTTACTTTAAGCGGCATGTGAGGTGTGGACAAGTTCCAGGCACGGTGCGGTATTATCAGGGTGAGTCCCCTGACAGCTTTCTCTCATACAGTGTCAGCTGCCGGGCTGATCACCTGCACGGGAGGCCACGCCCCCAATGCCCATTGGTGGCATTCCCGCCTTCTTGCGCTGTGCTGTTCACGGATTGGCCCCGGAGGCTGTCAGTCAGCAGGTGTGCCCCGGCTACAGGTGCAGGGTTGTAGGATGCACGCTGTGTCCGCAGGGAGGTTGCAGTCAGGTCCCGGAGGAATGTTGAGGAGATAATCACACCGGAGAGGACGCTTCTCCCCCCCGCCAAAGACATGACGGCACACGGGCTGGATCTCAGCTTCCTACAGGATGAAGAAGCCAGCAGGATCCTGGAGGTGCTGGACCGGGACGAGGAGGTGCGGAGGACGGAGAGGGACAGGCTCAGGTAGGGAGTGATGGGGAAAAGGAGGGGTAAAGTGGACCTGTCTGGAAAAAGGGCTGATCTTTATTGCAGAAGAACGTAATGGGGAGAAACATATAAAAACTGGAGCAGACAGGACCCAACCAATCAGCTTCTCACTTCAGTTCGTTCAGTGGTTTAAAAATGAAAGATGGAAGCTGATTGGTTGCCATAGGCAACTGATCCATTTTTTTTTGTCTGCTCCAGTATTGATGAATTGGCCTCCATGTGGGGGGGGATTTACTAAAACTGGAGCATTTGTACTTGATAACCAATCAGCTTCTATCTTTTTCTAAGCTTAACTGAAGAGAGAAGCTGATTGGTTGCCGTGCACAGGTAACATGGTGGGAAGCCGCAGTAGGGGGCTGATCTGTGTCAGACATTAGTGAACACTGAGCTGCACAGGCACCAAGATTGATATGACTGAGCCAGCATCTTAGTCCAGGGAGAAGGTGCTGATCCCAAAGATGGCTCCATCCTTTTGGAGAGAAGAGCAGACGAAGGCATTGTCCTGGGTCATTGATCTCTGTGAGTGGTAATAAGTACTGGGGAGCACCACGGTCAGTTTGTGTAGCACTGCAGATGAAATTTTTATTTTTTTACTTTTTCACATAACTTTATTGCAATCACACTGGGGCTTACAAGCATCTATGTGATAGCGTTGGCAGGTTCTCTTTCTGGAGACTGTCTCCCCTGCCCTCCTATACAGAATATGGAGCTCAGCATTGTACTCGATCTGTGTAGCCCGGCTTGTGACGGCTCAGACAGGAAGGGCTGTGAGTACAGAGCTCCTGTCTCACTGATCATACAGAGCGGAGAATCTGCTCCTCACTCTCCCTCCTGAAATCATTTTGCTGTGGTTCCGGGTCCCCTAGTGGAGTGGGGGACCCTGAAAACCATGTTGGGTGTGTGGGGGGTACAGGCAGGCTGCTACGAGCTTTCCAGCCACCCAGATCACTCATGCAATGCAAGGGGCAGCTCCCCTGCTCTACATTTAGCCCTGCTTGCCCGCAGCAGATGGAGGAATCTTCTCCATTCAGCCAGAAACTGCAGGAAAACCACCTGAATGTGTCTGCCCGGCTTTACACCGACATGTTTCCTGCATGAGCAAACATACACTGTGCGCACAATTAGTAGGCAGCTTGGATTTTTCAGGATTCCTTTCATTATTGAACAACTCCAGTGCTCTCGGTCAATCCAAAATGTTAATAGACCTGAAACCTGAATAATTGGGAAAGTAAAAGTGAGGTTTTGGCTTTCTTAGGAGAATATTTGCGTGTATGATTATTGGGCAACTGTTAGGCCTCATTCACACTACCACGCATATACGCGCGTATTGTACCATATGCAAATAAATGGCTCCATACACATAGCTGCGCCTGGAGCCGTATATTTGCGTGGCGCAAACATGCGCAAAAACGGAATGGAACCGAGATGCGTCCAGGCAGCGTATTTCTGCCAGAGTACGCGCATATATATACACACGCGTGTTTGCGCGCGTATAAGCACGTACCCTCATACATTTCATAAAAACTTCTATTATGAATGATGCATTCAGGGATTGCATATAGTGCACGCATATACGCGCACATACATGTGTATATGCGTATACATGCGCGTGCATGTACGCCTATAAACGCAATATACAATTTTGCTCTTGTGTTGTGTACGAATGAGGCCTTAGGCCTTGTTCACACCAAATGCAGATCCGGTCAGGTTTCTGCACACGCACGCTAGTCTTTTAGATGCGTTTTTGGCTAAAAATAAATTTGTTTTTAAAGTTTAAAATGGGCTTTCAGTGCGTTCCAGGCATTTGCATGCGTTTTTGATGCGTTTGCAGATCCAGAGCAGGTAAAATAGGGCCTGCTGCAGTTTTTTCACCTGCTCTGGAACTGCACGCTGCGATGTGAACTGGAGCAAAAAATACCATTGGAATACATTGGACGCAGTTTTGATCCGGTCTGCAACTGCTCTGCTCCTGCTCCGCGCTTGGTGTGAACAAGGCCTTAGTGTGCAGAATTATTATGAAAATTTTCCCATCTCAATTGTTATATTTTCATCTGTTAAAGTGAGAATAATAAACAACTCAAAATTTACAAATACAAATTTCTGACATATTGAAGAACAAAATCAGTGACCGATATACTGGTAGCCCTTCTTTTCAATAACCGTCCTAAGCCTTCCATCCGTGGAGTCTGTCAGTTTCTTCATCTGTTGATGATCAGCTTTTTGTGCAGCAGCCGCAGCCTCCCAGACACTGTTCAGAGAGGTGTACTGTTTTCCTTCACCGTAAATCTCCCTTTTAAGAAGGGCCCACACATTCTCAGTAGGGTTTAGGTCAGGTGAGGAAGGGGGCCATGTCATTATTCTTTCATCTTTAAGACCTTTACTGGCTAGCCATGCAGTGGAGTACTTCAATGCATGCGATGGAGCATTGTCCTGCATAAATATCACGGTCTTCTTGAAAGATGCAGACTTTTTTTCCTGTACCACTGCTTGAAGAAAGTGTCTTCTAAAAACTAGCAGTAGGTTTGGGAGTTGATTTTTGAGTCCATCTTCACCCCGAAAAGGTTGACTCCGGCATTTGCCAATAAGGCCCCTTTTATACGGCTGATCAGGAGAGGATCTGTGCACAAATGCTCTGCTGATCACCGCAGTACGCAGCGGATGTCACTGCTGTGACATCTGTGGCCGTAAGCCCTCGTTCACACCTGAACGTTTTGTAGCGCGTTCTACGCTCGACGAACGCTCTACAAAACGCTCAAACATCTAAATCCCATTGTATTCAATGGGTCTGGTTCACACCTTGGCTTATTTCAGCCCGTCCCTAACGCGCTACAAAACGGCCCATGCCTGAAAAGGTACATGTACTACTTTGGGACGTTTTTGTTGTGCGTTTCCATTGGGATACAGCCAAGTAGCCCTCGGAAATGCGCGTTTGTCACGCAATTTTTTTTACCGCGGATCGCGGTAAAAAAAACGTGCGACAGACGCGCATATGCAATACGCCTAGGTGTGAACCAGGGCTTACGTTTTTTTTCCCTCCATCTTGTGATGGAGGAAGAAACCGCCAATACCAGACCCCATGCCTGTCTGTGGGGAAGCGAATGTAAATGGACGTGAATCCGTTTACATCAGATTACTCCTGATCCGACACAATCCGGTCTGGTGTAATGGAAAACTGTTCCGTTGGTTTTTGCGGACCAGGGCAGAGCCGGTGTAAGCGGACGTTTGTTCACTTACACATCGCTGCCCATAGACTTGCATTGGTCATCCAATCGGGTCCGCCTGGACCGATCGGGCAGGCCGTGTGAAAGGGGCCTTAGACGGTTGTGTATAATAGAGCTCAGGACTGGACCAATCCCAGGAGTCAGGTCGCCAATGCTCCTTAAAAAATGACAGCTGGCGATTTAACTTTTCAGATTTTCTCTAGTTGTCAATGAATCTGTCTCCTTAAAATAAAAGATCCTGCTGGCTCCCGAAATTGGACAGACTGGCTTCTGAATTCCATATTCATTTTTCCACTTTTGATAGAGCTTGTATGCAGATTGTGTGGGCTGGTCAACCTCTATCATAGCAGTCCCTAAATACCCCCAACGGCAGCCATGCTTTTAATGCTGTCCCGAATCAACAGTTGTTAGTAAATAAATGTGATTGCTTGGCAAACTTGGTTCACAAAGCCATTGTACATTTGTACTGACACTGATGGATGATTCGGCACATGACATGAGTAATGAGCAATGCAAGGAAGACGGTGAAAAATCAAAGTGAAGAGCAAGTTTGTGTTGTATAAGAATCGAAGACTCACAGAACAGGAATGGATCCTGCTCATGATGCATTCTAATGTACAACCAGAGAATTGTGTAAACACAGCCACCAAACTCCCACTTCAGACAAACAGAATGGGTGTGCAGATTTATGGTTGTGTACAGCTGCTGCTTTGTGCATTCTGCAGTTCACATGACAGCTGTACAATGGAGTCCAGAGAGGATGATTTATAAAGGGAGTTATCTAATCAGATTTCAAGCTTTCAGGGAAGTGTGTGAAGGTTTACCCCGACTGGTTGCTACAGGCTATGGCACTTGTATGCCTGTCTTTTTTTTTATTTCATAGTGTTAACATTGCACCCAAAGGAGCTTACAATCTAATGTCATTCTCACACACATCCACGCACAAACACACACAAGAGCCAGTTCCTTTGCTGCATTTTTAATCAACTCCCCTTAATGTACAGATGATTGTTGGAGGTGGAATATGGGTTTTATATACTTTGGAGGTCTAAGGGCTCGTTTTTTTCAGTGCAGCCCAAATGCAAGACAAGGCAATTTTGCTTTGTCATGGATGGTGACCGTTCATACCACTGCGTCCCAGTGGTGTGCCTTTAAAAAAAATGTGGCATGCAGTACTTTTTTTTTTTAAGCGCTTCGCAGTTAGGCGATGTTGCACCGTGGTGAGCCCATAGAACTTAATGAAATGTAACTTGTGACATTTTAATAAAGTTTTAATAAACAGAACAGTGCAGTGCAGCGTCATCGAGGGCATCGCACACCAGCAGCAGTGCAGTTGAGAGCGGCTGCTTGTGTGAACAAGTCCTAAAGGTGATTTCTGAACATCAGGTACCCCATCACCACCAACTAATAGCTGGCCGTACACTGATTGCTTATGCTATGTGGGCTGAATGAGGATAAAAAACCCACTTGATTTCCCCATGCATGCCTAACATCATGGACGGGGGGGGCATTGTAAAAAAAAAAAAAAAGGCTTGTTCTGAAAGCTCCTTGTACTTGCTTAATACCATGGTTACCCTTCCTGCTGGATCCCCGAGTCTTCTCTCTTTCTTACTGCAGTGGCAAGGGTCTCCTTGAGATGCTCACATCAATAACATGAACACAATTGGCTCTGCATGGTGGGGTCCTCTCTACACCGGCACAGAGTGTGGCTTTGGATCATCAGTCTCCTCTCCCAGAAGAGGCACCAGTAAAAACACAAATAACCGTGTACTCAGGTGAGTCAAACAGAAATAAATACAAATTGGTGAGTGGGGAGAGCAGGTAGGGAGGAGTGTTAAAGGAGAACTATGAGGTGAGTGCTTTTCACTCACCTCACGGGATCTGCTCCGGCTGCGGCGTCTCAGTATACCGCAAGCTGTAGCTCGCGGTATACTGAGCTTAGGGTGACAGGAGGACGCTAGTTTGTGTCCTCCCGTTACCCTAAGGAGAACTATGGGGAAAAGCCCTGACCCCATAGTTCTCCTTTTTAATGTTGCCTGAAGGTGGGCTTTAAGATCAGTTTTAGATCAACTTATTTGCTTTTATTCCTCCATACAAGGCTATTTGATGCATGGCAAGCACACAGTGAACGCATATCAAATGCATGTGTACACTTGTGTTGACCAACACACTGGTGTTCTTCCATGAGTCCCTTTTTGGTGTAGTGAGCACCCATGTAATGTAGATGATCCATTTACAGCATGACATGGTACAGCGTCACATAGCTTGATCTGGATCGTCTCAATGTAAATAAGAAAGACATTTGAGCAATACCTTTTTATAATTTAGGGATTAATTGTGTATTACTCATTTTGTTACTGGATTAAGCTACTTTAACAGCAGCACAAGAAAGCAGATCCATTAATGGCATGTTTGAACTCTTGTAATGCAGTGTGTGCCAGAATATTTAAAGACCTATACACATCATATAATTGCGTACAGTTCTTCTTTTAACGTGACCCATTTCTAATGCAAGTGTTAAACATTTGGATGGGAATAGTGAGGTAGTTTAAGGGCCAATTTATAATACACTGAATATTGCTGTCTGCTTTCTGTTCTTCTCAGGCCTATGCACTCCGCAGCCTACCTTTTACACTCCATTAATAAAATGCAAACCCTGATGTGGAGCCTACAGTGTCCCTTGGAGTTCTGTTTGCTTAGCGGAGCAGAGTGAGCTTTGTGATTGGAGGAGAGCCAGTCAAATGACCGGGTTTTCCTCCTGGCTTTCATTCAGTTCTATTGTGCGGCTTTGGACTACCGAAGCCAGTGGAACGCAATGTACATCTGTAAAGGACTTTGCTGTGCAATATAAGTCTGGCCAAAAAAGTCACACATTCTAATATTTCTTTGGACCACTTTTAGCTTTCATTGCGACACGCGTTCGCTATGGCATTGTTTTGGTAAGCTTATGCATTGTCGTAAGATTTATTTCCATCCAGAGTTGCATTCATTTTTAACCAAGATCGTGTAGTGATGATGGAAGAATCGGACCTCTGCATAAAGTCTTCACCAGCACTTCTGATAGATTCTCAGTTGTGTTAAGGTCTGGACTATGTGGTGGCCAAATCGTTAGTGAAAATGATGTCTCCCTGAACCACTCTTTCACGATCTGAGCCTGATGAACCCTGGCATTGTCATCTTGGAATATGGTCGTTGTGCCCTCAGGACCCAGTCACACCATCAAGACTCACTTTGTTTTGGGGCGGGAGGGGGCGTGGTGGTGCATTGAACTGAATGGCATCACAGCCACGCCCCCCCACCCGCGGTGCGATCGCCGATGCGAGGCACATTAGTGACTGCTTTCCGGTCCAGTGCGATCTTCAGAAATTGCTGCAAGCGCTATTTTTTTGCAGAGCGCACTGGACCGGAACACGTGGCACTAATGTGCCACACGTTCAGGTGCCGGCGATTGCACCACGGGTGGGGGGCATGGCTACAGTTCCATTGAGTTCAATTCAACGCCACGCCCCAAAACAAAGTGAGGCGGCCGAGTTGCGTTCCAGAGACCAAACGCACTGGAACACGCTCTTGATGGTGTGACAGGGCCCTTAGGGAAGAAAGAATCCATTGATGGAAAAATTATTGCTCGGTATATTTATGTAGGCAGATGACCTCATTTTTTGGCCACATAACGTTGCTGCACCCAAACCTGACTAACTGAAGCAACCCCTATTGCGCTTGCCTTTTTGCCTCGCTCAGTCCAGGTGGTGACTTTTTTTTTCAAAAAAATTTTGGCCAGGCACTGTATATCGGTTCTCTCCCAGGCAGTGTGCTCACAGGTCTGAACAGATAGATATATAGTGATCAGCAGCTAACTGCAGGTCCTGCTATGATGTCTGATTGGAGGAGCATCAGTAAAAAAATATATTCTTAGGACTGGCCCAGGAAGCAAATGCCTCCCAGTCCTTCTGCGTTCATTAACCCAAACCAATCAGAATTGGGGTTTTTATAGTCAATTGAGTTAATGATTACTGATTGGTGGCTCTGGGTTGTTACCCCAGGGCGCAAGGCTCCTGACAGGGGTTGAGACTGTTGGTCCACCAGCCCCAAGGCTGGCAGACCCCGATCCTTCGGGATCTGTCTGCTGGCAGACAGGTCCCAAACAGTACTGGGTAGGGGGATCTCCCGTAGAAACCCCCCCCCTGGTTTGGGAGGAGACGGAGAACCCCATAGAGGGCACAGAATCTCCTCCCTACATCAGGAAAAGGCCCCCAAAGAAACCTGCACCCGCTGCATCTGTGGGTCAAACCGCTTTTAAAAAAAATCGTGCAATCGTGAATAGAGTGCAATAAATAATACTAAAGTGCCAGTGCACCACACTACCAGGCCTTAAGTTACACTGGTTGTCAAGCTTAGCTAGATTTTGGTGCTTCTTATTCTAGGAAGTTTCACGGTCTCTGTTGGACTTTTCATCTTTTTTCCATTATGGAGAGCTTGGCAGGTGAAGTGATCCTCCTTTTTGGAGAAGGCAACATACACAGGAATGCCCACAGGGAGACCTTGCAGCTTGAGGGTACAGCAACCCCTAAACAAAATGTCAGTGAGTGAATGTTTCCTATCACAAAAATGCATTATTCAGCCGTTTATGGTAAACAAAAACATTGTTGTGACAGTTTTTAATGAGACATACTACACTGAATAGCTCCCGTGATAATTGCTAGGTGCGCATTTTAGGTTAATTATAAAGCATGTTTTAACTAGATGTTCATAAGCCGCAGTATAATTTTACTTCCAGTTTATGCTAAATGTTAGTTAACAATGAATGTTTTGGTTTGAGTGTACCTTTTTGGAATATGTTGTATTGAATCATTTAGGAGATGTAAAGCAGAAAACCTTGTGAAAGTAAATCTTCAAATACTGTTATTTAAAGAGTAGCTCCACTTTCAAAAGATAAAAATGAAAAAAGATCTTTAAAAAAACGAATATAGCATATATAATTGTTGCACAAGCCAATTTTGTAATTTAATGTTATTAAAAATTACCTTTCCATTTTTAAAACTGCAGCTCCTGTAATGTTCTAAAACTATAGAATATACCCTTTTATTGGTGTGTGTAGTAATGGGACTCAATGGAAAAGATTGCTGTTGTCAAGGTAGTGTACAAGTTTGTGTCATTATGAATAGATTAGGGATACTTTGCAAACCGCAACAAAGCCCAATTAAGCAACAAAAAGCTATAATCCTCCAATAATTTGCCTTAAACTCCACATATCAGGTAAACACCCAAAAAGCCATTCCCACCAATTACCAGAAACCATCCTGTTCAATTCCTGATGCTAAATCTTGCAAAGCTTGGTTATGACTGGATAGAAGCAGCATGATCAGTTGATCTAAAACAGAACATACACTCAAACATTTTAACTAAACTCACTAAAACGGTTATAGAAAGTTGGTCTTAAAAAAAAAATGGCTACTTATAAAAGGCAAGATGGGTACAAAAGAGTTAACATATACAGCCACGGCAGAAAAAGAAATTAGGCCTTTAAAGACAAAAATACAGTCCCTACAGTCAAACATGGTGGAGGTTCACTGAATGTTCTGGGTAGAGATGCACCGAAATGGAAATTTCAAAACCGAAACGAAACCGAAATTTAAAAAAAATTGTCAGTCAAAATAGTTTATTTAAATTTCTTCAAATTTGTATTAAATATTTACACTTTTTAGGGGCTTCGGGGAAATATTAGGGGTCTAAACAGACCCCTGATATTTCCCTTTTAAAATAGAAAAAGAGATTGAGTCCTCAATCTCTTTTTCTGCAGCCCCTGTTATCAATGAACAGGAATCCTCTATACTGAGTGTTCCTGTTCATTGATAACTTTAGAAGTTTTTTGTTTACTATAACCGCAATCATGAATGAACAGGAGGCGATGTAGATCACTTCCCATTCATAATTGAGGATATAGTCAACATGCTATATCCTCAATTATGTACACACACTCAGCGATCACTGATCACTGAGTGTTTTGTACCTGCTCTCCTCTCTGACACGCTGTCACAGGAGGCTGATCGAGCGGAGTAGGGAGGAGAGCTCAGCCTCTTGTGACAGCGCAGGCTGTCTCCGTCCACACACCGCTCTGCCGGACTGTGATAGGAGGCTGAGCGATGTGGGAGGAGAGACGCTGGCCGCTCGCAACGCTTGGCCGGCTGTCACAGTTTCTCTCCTCCCCGCTGGGACACAGAGCAACACCCAGCGGGGAGGAAAGAAAGCAGGGATGCGCCGATGTATCGGCACAAAAATGACAATTAGCCAAAAGTGCCATTTTCGGACGATATGTTTCGGTGGCTGATATATCGGTGCATCCCTAGTTCTGGGGTTGCTTTCAGGCACTGGATGTCTTGACTGTGTGCATGAAAATAAGAAATCTGAAGACTACCAAAGAACTCTGGGGTGTAATGTAGGGCCCAGTGCTAGAAAGTTGGGTCTCCGTCAGACCCAAAGCACACATCAACAAGCACCCAGAAATGGTTTCAGACAAAGGTGCTGGAGAGTACTGGACTGGCCAGCAATAAGCCCATATATGAACCCCATAAAACACCTGTGGAGAGATCTCAAAACAGCAGTTGGGAAAAGAAACTCTTCCAATCTGAGAGACCTGGAGCAGTTGGGGAAAGAGTGGTCCAAAATTCCTGTAGAGAGTTGTAAGAAACTCATTGATTAGCTACAGGAAGTGATTGATTTTTAGTTATTTTTTTTCTTCCAAGGGCTGTGCTACCAATTGTTAATTGAGGGTGCCAATAATGTCAGTGACGTCACCGGATCTCCGACAGAGACTAAATAATTTTGATCGATCAAAAAAATTAACGATTTAATCGAGGGATTAATCGATAATTTCCACAGCCCTTTATATATATATATATATATATTTCCTCTTTTGATAGGGTATGGTGACCATTGAGTGCAACAATATAAAAAACCTTCTGAATTAGTAAGACCATGAAATCAACATAAACGTGAAACCCCTGGGAAGTGGTTTACAATGATGGTGATACTAAATCATGCAGTGATAATAGTGCTCTAAAACCAAGCAGAATAAAAAATAAAAATTTATAATTTATGAACACTTCATAAATCAAGTGTTTAGTGGATCTGTTATTTCTATTCCAAATCCGATCAAGGGAATGTTAGTTGTTAGCTCTAAAGGTGCCCATAAACTGCACGATTTTCGTACGAGAATCGCGGGAAATCCCACGATCGTACGAGAATCGCGCAGTGTATGGAAGGCGTACGAACGTTTCTAATGTGCGGTCGCACGTCTTTTGTATTTCGATTTATGTTGGAAAACCAGCCGAGACTCGTACGATTTTCGGCTGGTTTTTAAGATGATTGAGAGATAACAGCCGAACGGGCCGTTGTGCGCACGCGCACACTGCCCGTTCAGCATTGCAGTCATCGGAAGCCCGCCCCTCAGGGGGGCGGGCTTGCGATGATCGCAAGTACGATCTTCCTGTCCAAGATGGGCCGATCGTACGTTTTTTTAAAGTACTTTACAACCCTCGCAAGACAAAAGTCTTGCAAGGGTTGTAAAGTATATGGGCACCTTTAGTCTCACCCCAAGTGGAAAAAAAAGTTAATGAATGTAGGATCTAGATAGGACCTTAGGCGCAGATAGTCATTCTACATCCAAAGAACGAAAGAGCAGTCAATGTTCCGTATCTTGGTGTGCTTGAAAAATCATACATGGACTAATACACACTCACACACCAACTCAAACATAAATGCACACACACAATAGGTTGGACTTGATGGACTTGTGTCTTTATTCAACCTCAAATACTATGTAATTTACTATGTCATCTTCTTGCTTATGACACTTTCCTCGGTTGCGTGGAGAAAAGGAGTTCTATATTATATTCTCCAAATTATCCCGGTGTGTCTCCAGCAAAAACCCAATATTCTCATTTGCTCTCCAATTCCCTGGTGTGTCAGTGAATAAGCTGACCACACACAGCTCCCTCCTATTTAGCCTTCTCTCCACCATGATTTCTGACAGTGAACACTCGGAGGTGTCCCAAGGGAAAGGAGAGAGAAAAAAAGGAGAAAGCCTTCTAAGTGCATTAAAGTGACATTAATCCCTCAGATTTTTTTAACATAAAACAATACTGTAATGTGTGCCTTACTGTAATCCATGGTTGTTTCCCTTCTCTTTGCTGCTCTTCCTTTTTAAATCCTTCTGTCTTCTCATGCTTGGGGAGAACTTCCCTTTTCAGCCCAGGGCCTCTTCCTGTAGTGCTGGCTCAGGTTACAAACCTATACACAGACACCATATATCCATTCCAGAGACAAGGCAGTCTGCTGCAAAACAGAAGTTCTGCCCAGCATGAGAACAGATACAGATTTAAAAGGAAGAGCAGCTAAGAGAAGGGAAACAACCATGGATTACAGTAAAGCGCACATTACACTATTGTTTTATGTTAAAAAAATCTGAGGGATTAATGTCACTTTAACTTAAAAAACATTTATATAAAAGTATAAATTGCACTTACAGGAATAACCAGGATAAAAGCATAAATCTGTAGGATCGCTCAGGCATAAGAGACGAACACAGTTGATTCCCTTGACATGTTTCGTCAAAAGGGACTTCTTCAAAAAGGGACATTCTAACCTAGACCACTGATTAGCCCAGGTTTGGTGGCTAAGGTATTGGTGTAGGTGTTTGGAAGTGGGTGTGCTTGAAAAATAGTCTTTTGATACACTTAGACCTAGCGCCACACACCACCATGTATCTCAACAATGTTAGTAATTTGCTCAATGTACAGAAAGTTCACTTCAGGCCACTTCTTATGCAAATGTACTTGTTGATATGCGTTCACAAACACTTTGTTGAAGGCATGTGCTTGTAGAATTTTATATAAATCATATGTTACAAAAAAATTAACGATTTAATCGAGGGATTAATCGATAATTTCCACAGCCCTTTATATATATATATATATATATTTCCTCTTTTGATAGGGTATGGTGACCATTGAGTGCAACAATATAAAAAACCTTCTGAATTAGTAAGACCATGAAATCAACATAAACGTGAAACCCCTGGGAAGTGGTTTACAATGATGGTGATACTAAATCATGCAGTGATAATAGTGCTCTAAAACCAAGCAGAATAAAAAATAAAAATTTATAATTTATGAACACTTCATAAATCAAGTGTTTAGTGGATCTGTTATTTCTATTCCAAATCCGATCAAGGGAATGTTAGTTGTTAGCTCTAAAGGTGCCCATAAACTGCACGATTTTCGTACGAGAATCGCGGGAAATCCCACGATCGTACGAGAATCGCGCAGTGTATGGAAGGCGTACGAACGTTTCTAATGTGCGGTCGCACGTCTTTTGTATTTCGATTTATGTTGGAAAACCAGCCGAGACTCGTACGATTTTCGGCTGGTTTTTAAGATGATTGAGAGATAACAGCCGAACGGGCCGTTGTGCGCACGCGCACACTGCCCGTTCAGCATTGCAGTCATCGGAAGCCCGCCCCTCAGGGGGGCGGGCTTGCGATGATCGCAAGTACGATCTTCCTGTCCAAGATGGGCCGATCGTACGTTTTTTTAAAGTACTTTACAACCCTCGCAAGACAAAAGTCTTGCAAGGGTTGTAAAGTATATGGGCACCTTTAGTCTCACCCCAAGTGGAAAAAAAAGTTAATGAATGTAGGATCTAGATAGGACCTTAGGCGCAGATAGTCATTCTACATCCAAAGAACGAAAGAGCAGTCAATGTTCCGTATCTTGGTGTGCTTGAAAAATCATACATGGACTAATACACACTCACACACCAACTCAAACATAAATGCACACACACAATAGGTTGGACTTGATGGACTTGTGTCTTTATTCAACCTCAAATACTATGTAATTTACTATGTCATCTTCTTGCTTATGACACTTTCCTCGGTTGCGTGGAGAAAAGGAGTTCTATATTATATTCTCCAAATTATCCCGGTGTGTCTCCAGCAAAAACCCAATATTCTCATTTGCTCTCCAATTCCCTGGTGTGTCAGTGAATAAGCTGACCACACACAGCTCCCTCCTATTTAGCCTTCTCTCCACCATGATTTCTGACAGTGAACACTCGGAGGTGTCCCAAGGGAAAGGAGAGAGAAAAAAAGGAGAAAGCCTTCTAAGTGCATTAAAGTGACATTAATCCCTCAGATTTTTTTAACATAAAACAATACTGTAATGTGTGCCTTACTGTAATCCATGGTTGTTTCCCTTCTCTTTGCTGCTCTTCCTTTTTAAATCCTTCTGTCTTCTCATGCTTGGGGAGAACTTCCCTTTTCAGCCCAGGGCCTCTTCCTGTAGTGCTGGCTCAGGTTACAAACCTATACACAGACACCATATATCCATTCCAGAGACAAGGCAGTCTGCTGCAAAACAGAAGTTCTGCCCAGCATGAGAACAGATACAGATTTAAAAGGAAGAGCAGCTAAGAGAAGGGAAACAACCATGGATTACAGTAAAGCGCACATTACACTATTGTTTTATGTTAAAAAAATCTGAGGGATTAATGTCACTTTAACTTAAAAAACATTTATATAAAAGTATAAATTGCACTTACAGGAATAACCAGGATAAAAGCATAAATCTGTAGGATCGCTCAGGCATAAGAGACGAACACAGTTGATTCCCTTGACATGTTTCGTCAAAAGGGACTTCTTCAAAAAGGGACATTCTAACCTAGACCACTGATTAGCCCAGGTTTGGTGGCTAAGGTATTGGTGTAGGTGTTTGGAAGTGGGTGTGCTTGAAAAATAGTCTTTTGATACACTTAGACCTAGCGCCACACACCACCATGTATCTCAACAATGTTAGTAATTTGCTCAATGTACAGAAAGTTCACTTCAGGCCACTTCTTATGCAAATGTACTTGTTGATATGCGTTCACAAACACTTTGTTGAAGGCATGTGCTTGTAGAATTTTATATAAATCATATGTTCCCGTTTTGTATTACTAACAAGTGATTCATTTTATTGCCTGCCAGATTAAATGGGATCTATAAAGGTGAGAAGTGAAAACCTTTTTTTTTATCCCTACCCTTATTTACTGCATTTTTTTATTAGGTTGATTACAGAGTTCTTTCTGTATCTCTGCAGATTCTTTGCAGTGTTGTACATCTACTTTGGGTTTTAAAACATACTTATTTGGAATTTTGCTGCCTGTACATGAATGCTATGTGAAACACTGGAAGAATTTGATCATGTCTGTAGGACGCTGTCAGCAGTGGTAAACTTCACCATCGGCTCCCCTGAAATTTCAGGCAGTATTCAACTATTTAACTACAAACCTAGAGTTTGGACATGCGGGGTCTGCTTGAGTGCATGCAAGATTTAAACTGGCAACTTTATGGCACTGTAACAGCAGAGTTTATAATCTTGGATGCTGTTGTATGTCTGTGCAGCGAATAAGAGACTCAAGTGGTATTCCAGCACCCAGCCAGCTGCATTTTGTCCATATTAGTCCACAATAGTGATATAACAAAATCTAATGAGACTATCAGAGGCAGCACTCTCACACTGCAGATCTATATCTGTAAGGCTATCTATAATCTACAGATCTATATCTATCAAGCCTGTAGGTACCATCACATACCAGGAAGTGCAATGCTATTTTTTAGTAGGAAATCCAGACAAAGGGAAGTTTTTTTTTACTGCTTAGGCAGAAATCCTTCAATTCTTGAGTTCAGTTTCACGTTAAATGGCTACAGTGGTCTACAGTGTGCATTCTCTCTCTCAGGAGAATAATGCTGGTTGTCCCTAAGGAAGGGACCCACAACCAGTGGCGTCGCTCCAGGGGGGCCAGGGGGGGCAATTGCC
>NW_017306497.1:1228094-1237889 GCF_000935625.1 Nanorana parkeri
AAAAAGTTAAATAAACTAAAATTAAAAATCCCCCATAAAATTAAAGGCCCCAGACCCTGCAAACACACGTATTTAAAAAACAAAACATAAACAACATAAAATAAAACATTTTTTTTTTTTAATACTCACCTCATTCCTGGATCCACCGACAAGTGCAGCCTTGCTGTCAGAAGCTGCATACATCGTGTGCTGGTTACTACTTAAACCGGCGTGCTGTGTGCAGCTTCTGAGAAGATACACTATTAGCGTAGCGGGAACGATGCAAAATGCGCAGCCGGCTTCCCCGCTATGCTAATAGCGTATTTTCTCAAAAGCTGCTGTCGCAACCGCAGGGCGCAGATGCCATCCGCAATTAAATCAGCTCTCGGCGCTCAGCGGTTGCGACATGCAATGAAAATTATTAGTGCCCCCCCTGATCTGACTGTGGTATCTTATGTGCCCCCCCTATATATTGTTCCTAGAGTCGCCACTGCCCACAACAGTAGACAATGGAAGAACATGGCTTCCCCTGATTTGCTACCTTTGTAAAGGTTGAGCATAGGACATGTAGAGCAGGGACTGTGTGCAGCATTCGTTGTTTTATCTGTTTGTGTGTGCTTGTTTTGAGGTTCAGAGGTAGGGGAGCCAAACATAAAAGCATGCATGTTTAAAGGAGAACTGAGGTGAGTGAAAATCACTCATCCTCATTGTTGGAGCTGACGTGTGACAATGAAACTGTCACACGTCGGCTCAATAGATTGGGAAGTGAGCGAACGCATACTGTCTAGAGCTGCAACAATTATTCGATTTAAGTCGATTTAAAATCGACAATGGAAAACATTGTCAACGTTTTCCATCGTCTATTAGTCGGCTAAAATGTAAATTTCCCACTCGCTCACGCCACGCTGGTTAAGCCGCACACACCACGCCCACCGCACACGCCAGTTAAGCCGCTCACGCCCACTGCACACGCTGATGACATGCGTCTGCTCCTCTTCTCCCGGTGAGCTTCCTGACTCGCCCACTGTCATTCAAAGTAAGTCATTCAGCAACGAGATACCTTCTTATTGTTTCCTGGTTTTTTTTTGGTTTTTTTTTAAAGCGGCACACTGCAGAACATTAGAAACTATAGAGGAACAACAAATCCCAGCAATAATATAATAAACACCCTGTATAATGTATTATTGCTGGGATTTGTTGTATTCCTCTATAACTGGTCAGTGGTATTCTGCATTGCCCGTATAATCATTATACAGCGCAATGCAGAATGGCACCAGCTATAGAGGACTACAAATCCCAGCAAGAATGAATTATACAGCGCAATGGAGAATAACACCATCTATAGAGGAATAAATCGGAACCCAGCAATAATACATTATATACAGTGCAATGCAGAATACCAGCAGCTACAGAGGACTACAACTCCCAGCAATAGTACATTATAGTATAATGTACTATTGCTGGCATTTGCTGTATTCCTCTATAGCTGCTGGTATTCTGCATTGCGCCGTATAATCATTTATACAGCGCACTGCAGAATACCACCAGCTATAGAAGACTACAAATCCCAGCAATACATTATACACAGCGCAATGCAAAATAACGCCAGCTACAGAGGACTACAAATCCCAGCAATAGTACATTATAGTATAATGTACTATTGCTGGCATTTGCTGTATTCCTCTATAGCTGCTGGTATTCTGCATTGCGCCGTATAATCATTTATACAGCGCACTGCAGAATACCACCAGCTATAGAAGACTACAAATCCCAGCAATACATTATACACAGCGCAATGCAAAATAACGCCAGCTACAGAGGACTACAAATCCCAGCAATAGTACATTATAGTATAATGTACTATTGCTGTGATTTGCTGTATTCCTCTATAGCTGCTGGTATACTGCATTGCGCCGCTGTATAATGTATTGTATGTATTATAATGTAATGTAAGTGCACACCACACTTGCTCCCATGATGGACTACAATCTCAATGTAAACTAGTAGTCCATCACTGCAGCGTTTAAAAAAAAAAAATCCGATTAATCAAACTTCATAATCGGCTAACTAATCGATTTTTGAAAATAATCGTTCGCTGCAGCCCTAATAACGTCGCTCGCTCACTTCTTGATCATGTCCCTGCAGAGAGCCGTGACTAACTCAAGGCTCCCTGCAGGTATTCCCCTTCCTCTCCGCTCCTCCAGTGCTGACTGGCGTAACAGACGGGGAGGGTACAGCTGGCTCTGCCTCTAGATAGGCAGAGCCAGCTGTCAATCACACAGCTGGGTGGACCTCGACAGTAATGTCGGGATCTGTCCCGGCTGTGGCGGTCTCAGTATACTGTGAGCTGTAGCTCGCGATGTACTGAGCTTTGACCCTTGGGGGAACTATGGGGAAAAACACTTACCCCATAGTTCTCCTTTTAACTTCCGTTTCTCTTGGAATGTGAGGCTGGGGTCATAGTTTTGTGGCGCATTGACGTGTTTATTTTTTGCTAAAATGTGCCTAAAAAAGGTGCAATCGTGTTCCTGTCCATTTGAAGGCATGTGCGTTGGCAAGATGTGTTGGAGTGTCATTAAGAATGAATGTCACCACGGCACCCCAACTCGTAACATGGGTTTTTTCAGCATTGTGGTAGCAGTCCCGTTCTCGCAGTACAAAGGTGTGAACCCAGCCTTAAGCATAAATGGACCCTCAAAATGTTTTCATACAAAGAGGAGTTCTTTTTCTCTGTCACTGTAGTGTGGTGAGTGAGAAAGTGACATTATAGTCTAAAACAGGGCTCAAAATTTCCACTCGCCCCCTCGCAATTGGCGAGTGAAAATTGCGTGGGGGCGAGTGGAAATTCAGGGGTGGAACTGCTGCCACTTCTACAGCGGCCATCGCTGTGTCAGTTCACTCTCCTCCTCGGTCGCTGCCACTACAGAGAGAAGAATCCGTCTGTCCTCCTCCTCCTGCCACCCCCCTTCACTTACCTTTCTCCTTGCTGCTCCGTCCTCCGGGCTCCATCCTCCCCCCGGCCACCGAGTCTGTCTCCTCACCGGCCCGGATGCAGGGAGCAGAGCGGCAGGGTTAACAGTAACCCTGCCGCTCCGTGATAACCAGTGAGAGGGGAGAGCAGTCTCCCCCTCTCGAAAGCCACAGAAGTTCTAGCACAGTGCTGTGGTAGAACTCCTGTATTGGAAATGACAGGTTCCATAAAGAGAACCTGTCACCTCCAAATGCTATCACACAGGGGGCTTGTTAGCTCCTTTGTGATAGTGATAGAGTTAAGTAAAAAAAAAAAAATTGTTAAAAAAATAATTAAATAAAATTTTCAAAAAGAAGTAAAAAAGAATAAGAAAAAATGATTAAATTAAAATAAAAAGGTGATTTAAAAAGTAAAAGAAAATTCACGGTCTACTTGCCATGATAACCAGTTGATTTGGCAGACTCCTTCCCTATAGGGACCCGGGCTACACTGCATAAGAGGACAGGAGCCTGCCAATCAGCTTGTAACTATTCCCTGGGTCATATTTGGCGGGCGTACAGGGACAATGAGGGCATGCTGGAACTTGTAGTTCAATTACGGCATGTCCCAGCATGCTCTCATTGTACCTGTACACCCCAACATATTGCGGGGGGAGGGGCGCAACATTTTGTCCTGCCATGGGCGCCGGTTACGCCACTGGGTCTCTGTACTGTGCATCATACCGCAGGTCTCTGTACTGTGCATCACACTGCAGGTCTCTGTACTGTGCATCACACCGCAGGTCTTTGTACTCTGCGTCACACCGCTGACATGACGGAGTTAAGGCATTGATCCGATTTATCTTCTTCTTTCCAGTAGTTTAAGAGTCCTTCCAATGCTGTGGTGGTCTGTGATCCAACGCAGACTCCTGTGTCTTGTACCACTCAGTCTGTGCGTTTGCACGCTGCCGGGCTGCGTGCATTGACTTACCCTGTGTCTCTCCTCTTCTGCCGGCTGAAGATCTCTACTGCGCATGCGCCTGCCCCGTGATCTTTCACGGCCGTTTGAGAATTACGATCCTTGGACTAGAGCGGGCGGCAGAGACACAGGTTAGTAATAACCTTTTTGACCTTTTCTTTTAAATGCCTTTGCATATATCTACTGCATGCTAGCAGTAGATATATGCAAAAAAAGTAAGGTTTAATTCTACTTTAAAGTGACAGTTGCAATTTAAACACTCTCTTTCCCTGATCTATTCTGCTTGGTGTCCACAATCGGTACATTACCCCTTTTGTGACGGGAGACGTACACTGTACGTCCCCCACAAAGTGCCTAAATGACTGGCCACATACACTGTATGTGACCAGTTATTTGCAATCAGCGAGTACCATTCATTAATGGATACCACGGTATTGAAGCATCTGTTAATGAAAGAGTTAAGCTTTTTCAGACACCGATCCCTTTCAGGAATCGGGTGTCGGAGAGTGAGAACAGAGCTGCATTTGCAGCTCTTGCCGTCACTCTGACAGCTGGTATAGCTCGAGAAATCCCAATGTATACTGGCTTTTTTTTTTTTTTTTTTAACGTTCAGCAATAGAAACGTAATGTATCTATTCCTGAAAACAATGTTGCAGTTTTCTGATCATTGTTGGAACGATCAGAAAACCTTTAGTGACTGCTGATCCTGAAATGCTGCAGGATCAGTGTCACTAAGATTATTATTGGCTGTTCTTAAGTTTGAAGCAGCCTAATAACTAAAAATGAATTAATTTATCAAGCAGTAATAGTGAGATTAATTCACAATGACTGCTTGATATAATTAAATTTAAAAAAACGTAAAGCTTTTAAAAATAGTGAAAAGTGTAAAAAATAAATGTAACAAATAAAAATGATATATTTAAATATATTTTTACGCTGCCCCGTCTGCGGCCCGGGATCGGCTCGGAGGGCGTCAAGAGGAGGAGGGCGGGAGATCAGCTCCTTGCTGAAGTTGGAAGGGGTTAGAGCCCCTTCAAGTGTTTATTCCTGTCTGTGTCCTCTGGGAGCTTCACCTTCTCTATAAGAGACAGGAAGTGACGGAAATACAACATTTTACAGTTGTCACCAGTACAGGAGATGAATGTAAATCTTGCAATAGGTACACCTGTTTCTGTGACAACTATCACTGATAGGGGAATTCCCCTCACTTTGTAGAGATTTCTTCTCACGTCTTGTTACGTCTTAGTGACAGAAAGTGAAGGCAAATTTCCCCAACAGTATGATGACGACAAAAATAAACTGGCATAGATTTTACATTTTTATCTGGCTGCCTCAGATAAAAGCGCCGGCTGCACATATCCTCCTCCCTTACTGGGGAACCACGCAGCGGTACTTAAAGAGCTTCAAAGAAAATGTTTGTGGGTCGCCTCCACCCTGGCTCCTTGCATTGATCTCTCCCACACACTTAGAGCTTCAGTCGCCCGCACCTGCTTGTGAGACCCCGCACAGCCCTCCTGAGACCCTGGAAACATCAGGCTGCCACCCGGGAGCAATACAGAGTATGTAGCTTCATATTTTTCTGTATTGCTTTATAATGTATTGCTTGGATTTGTAGTCCTCCTATAGCTGGTGATATTCTGTATTACTGGGATTTTAAGTCCCTCTACAGCTCGTAGTCAGTGGCAGAACTAACAGGGTTGCAGCTGCGACCGAGCCCTGGCACTCCACCACTGTCCTAAAATCATTAGTCTGTATTGTTTTATAAAAACGATTGTTAATTGGTATGAAGGAGTACTTGAGGAAAAGTATCAGTACTCGGTCTGGAAAAAAATGGTATCGGTGCATCCCTAGTTTTTTATAATTTTTAATGCGGTTCATTAGCGGGATTTTTTTTTTTCTTTACCTTCAGGCTCCTATAGGGAATGTTCAGCCTGTAAACATAAATGGCAACTGTGGTGTCAGAAAATACTTTGTCGGGAAGCAGGGGGTGTTACCTCTGCACGGGGACAACACGCACGGCACGGGTTCCCCTCCAGCCTGGTAGAACTCCTGGTGCCAGGGTTGCGGGTGCGCATACGCGAGTCGCGCGGCAGGTGTGCAGTACGCAGGCTGCGAGCATACCCCGAAGCACGCGCGTAGCGCTCCTGCGCCATTAGGGCCATCAGGTGTGGGCCTTGCTGGGGGAGGTTCCCAGCGTACACCTTCCATCTCTCTTGCCTGCCATTGGTTCCCGGGGAGTGAAGCCTCCTGGTGGCCGGGGATGGTCTTGCAACCGCCTGCTATAAAAACCTGGCCTGAGCTCTGGCTTATTGCTGAGTTATTCCACCTTATGGTGTGAACACCTAGCCTCCCTGTTGGATCCTATTGTTACCTGTTGCCCCCCTTCATTTGTGCTTCCTGATTACTGAACCCGTGGACTGTCTATCGCCTCCGAACCATCGCTGCCTGCCTCGACCCGTACTGGACTTTGACTACTCTCTTGGATTGCCCCTATTTGTACTTCGTTTCTGGACTTATCGGCCGCCTCCTGCCAGTGGGTTCCATACCACGATGCCAGCTCGCTGGGACGTCTGACATACATACAATAGAATTGAAAGAATGTCTGTGCTCAAATCCAAATAGTGTGTGTGTGTGATCGCTTAAGGATGCGGGCCACTCGCAAGACCTTCTGTTTAAGGGCCTGGTAGCCCACTTTTATTCAAAAGAAAGTTTGTACATCCACCTTGAATACCCTCACACGGGTTGTTCAGCATAACATGCATGCAATGCTTCAAAACAACACAACTTTAGCCTTCTGGCTTCTACTTTACTCATTACCACTTCTGACCCACTTGTTCTCTTGGAAGTGCTGTCCCACGCTTGCACTGGCCGCCCTTCAGGCTCACAGCCCTCCTAGCTTCACCAGTTCTTCCAGCCTCCCTGACTGTCTTTTTGTGCCTCCAGCACATACACCACCTAACTCCACTTTAACTTCTGGGCGAGTCCTCCTAAATCCTGAACACCGTCTGTTCCTATTTCCCAGCAGGAGCTAATTCCCCTTGCCAGCATGCTTTCCTTAAGGATTGCGCACACCTGTGCTGTCATTGGGTGCTAGTCACTGCTAAACCCTGGACCCAGGACTGGAGCCTTCTTCCCCCCTGGATCACTTTGAAACCTCCCAGTTCAAGGATCCCAAACAGAATGCAGACAAAACCTTGCTTCCTGACACTTCTCAGCCCATCTGGCTGAGAGTCCTGGGTGATTATAACACCCAGTTCTAAAGTGGGATTGCCAACAATACCACAAAATATATATTGGGGATGCACCTAAATTTCGGCCGAAAATTGCACTTTTGGCAAATTGCCGAAAATGTTATGACGGCTGAAAATGTGGCAGAAAATTCGGTGTATCCCTAGCTTCTTTCGCTGGGTGCCAGTCTGTGTGCCTTCTAATGCAGTGTGGGCACCCAGCAGGGAGGAGAGAAGCTTTAAGGATGCCTGGCGGTGTCAGCTGTCATCATTGCAGGAGGCCGAACTGTCATTCTACACTGCCCGGCTGGGCCTCCTGTGTCAGGATGGAGAGTGGTGCGGGGCATAGGCAGCTGTAATCTGACCTAGGAGGCAGGGCTCTCCTCACTCACCTCTCGCCTCCACATCCTGGGCCACGATGGAGAGCGGTGAGTGGAGGAGAGCGATGTGATCGGTCACAGGAGGAGGAACTCTCTTTCCCCGTCGCCCGCCTCCCACCTGTGACAGCCGATTCAGGATGGAGCACGGTATACAAACACTCAATCTTCAGCTGATCGTTGAGTGTTTGTAAATAACTGGATATAGTGTGCTTACTGTGTCCAGTTATGAATGAATGGGAAGTGAACTATATCACTTCCTATTTATTTATGATTGTGGCCATAATAAGTACACTATGTCCAAAATGTATGAATGAACATAAACACTCAGTATAGAGGATTCCTGTTCTTTATAACAGGGGATGCACAAAAAGAGATTGTGTACTCTGTCCTCCAAAATGTTTGTACTGTAAAAGGGATACATCAGGGGTCTGTTTACACCCCTAATATTTCCCTAGAGCAAGGGTGCCCATTAGGTAGATCGGGATCTACCAGTAGCTCTTGAAGCTGATGCTGGTAGATCATGAAGGGTGTGAATGGCGGCCCCTTTATTCCATTTTGGTATATTTATTTAGCTGTGCACACATGATTACCTATTAGCCCGAGTCTGCTGAGCCAAGCTCCCTGACACCTTTCTGGTGGTTGAAGTGCTATGTATTACATCAAACAATATTAATTTACACAGCCTGTTGCACTGCACTGTTTGCAAGATACAGCAAGGTGAGCCAGGAGAGAGAGCGAGGAGAGACAGACAGGAGAGAGAGGAAAGACAGCCAGGGGAGAGACAGCCACGGGAGAGAGAGAGAGAGAGAGAGAGAGAGAGAGAGAGAGAGAGAGAGAGAGAGAGAGAGAGGAGACAGCCAGGGGAGAGACGGCAAAGAGAGACAGCCAGGAGAAAAAACAAGGAATGACAGCCAGGAGGATGAGCAAGGAGAGAGAGCGAGGGAGGTTTTTTTTTCGCTGGTAGATCTCATGTAGCTCGTCATTTGAAAAGTAGATCTTAACACAAAAATTGTGGGCACCCCTGCCCTAGAGCCCCCGACAATACAGTTGAAAAAAAAAAGAAAAGTAAAAATCTTACTTTTTTTTCCAATCTTTAAAAAAAAAAAAAAATTCTGTTTCGGCCAGACTAATTTTAATGTAATTTCGGTGCATCCCATATGTATACATATACACAGTGAGGAAAATAATTATTTGATTCCCCTGCAGATTTTGTAAGGTGGTGAGGTTTGTATGGAAGAAAGAGATTCTGTGGACTGGTGTCTTTTATACACATAACGAGTTGTCGTTAGGAGCACCTTCTTAAATTGACAGGACTAATGTGTGTACCACATAGCCAGTCTGTGGGAGGAGCCAGAATTATTGTTGGTTGGTAGGGGATCAAATACTTATTTTACTCACTGAACTGCAACTCAATTTGTATCATGTGTTTTTTTCTGGATTTTTGGTTGATATCTATCTCTATCATTTAAAATACCCCTTTCATTTCTTTGTAAATGGGCAAATTTACAAAATCTGCAGGGGATCAAATAATTATTTTTCACACTGTATATGCGTGTCACCACATATTAACGCAAATTATTAAATTAACCCTGTGCATGCTGCTTTAAATGCCTCTATACCACTTGCAGAAATTCTTGGTTCACCTATGCTGCAATACATACTCAAACTGACCAACTGCAATATTGCTGTAATAATGAAATGCATTCTGCTTTTTAAAAGTCTAGACAATGTTGCACTTTAAACTGCGTGCCTCATCCACAAATCATTCAGGCCATGGAATGCCTGATATTTTCCCTTTTTAATATGCCCTTTTGAAAAATGCTTTTTTCTTTTAGACCCCATTCACACTGAGCGATTTGTAGGGCGTTATCAGCTCAATGGAGCTGTTCACATCTCACAGCTCAATGTCGCCTGTACATATTGTCTGCTGACATGAACGCGCATTAGGAAAACAGGAGGGGTGTGGTGTCCCGGATAGTCAACAAGGGACGTTAGGCATCCCTCTGTGACATGTGTTGCATTGGTGTTCTTCTGGAGGCATTCCAGGCATTATCAATGGGAGAGTGGTTAGTTACCCCTCTGAAGATTGATTGTAGTACATGGTGTCTGAAAAGTGAAGTGCTGCAAAATTTGTGTCACAGCCTGTGTCAGGAGCTGATTGGTAGAGTCAGTCAGACAAATATGCCTTGTGGGTAAGCTGCAGGGATCCCAACCTAAAAAAAGCAATTTCAGGGATGTGCCCTTCTCATTTCAGGGAGATGCCCTCTGCCCCAACCCCCCC
>NW_017306497.1:1237914-1279622 GCF_000935625.1 Nanorana parkeri
GAAAACCCGCTGAAATGGTGGCAGATAGCAGAGGAAGCTATAGCTTCTTTGCTATCTGCTGGGTTTAAAAAAAAATATTCTGACAGTTGCTGCGGTCAGAATAAAAAAGAAAAGAAAACCCACCATAGGAATGCATAGCTAGATTCCTATTGGCTATTTCAATTTGCAATATCCAATAGCAAGCTAGCTATTGCACCCGCCCTCTGCTGCTGTCAATCACTAGAAGGGGACCTGATTGAGAACTTCAGGTCCCCCTCTGCTGATTGACTGCAGCAGTGGGCGGGTGCTATAGCTAGTTTGCTATTGCAAAGTGAAATAGCCAATAGGAATGAAGCTATGCATTCCTATGGTGTTTTTTTTTTCCTGACTGACGGCAGCCACCGGCTCAGAAAAAAAAACCCAAAACCGAGCCGGGAAAGGTTTACTCTGCGAGCAGAGTAAACCTTTCTGGGATAAAATGTTGCTCTCCCGGGCGGCCGGGAGCCGCTATCTAATAGCAGGAGACTCCTGGAGCGTCCGGGAGAGTTGGGATGTCTGCGTTCAATGTGACAGGTTCTCTTTATTAATCTCCACAGGACTCGTATATCACTATTATACACGCCCCATCACCCATGTACCATGTCATGATCACAGATGATTAGTCATGTATGTTCTATTATAAGGAATTATGTATGTAGTGACCCCTTTCCCTGCCTGATCCATACCTAACTTCCCACATTCTTTTTGGCTCCACCCCATGACAACGTCACCACACACCACTACTTCTAATGGATGCCAGAGGCCAATGAGCCCTCTGTAAAGATTGGCGGCCATTTTCCTGTGGACCAGCACTCTCTTAGTCATACCCGGATTCCGCAGGATTTTTTGTGTTGTTACTGCTGATAGGAGACGCAAACAGTCCGAACACCGACAGAGCGATAATGGATGTGAGAATCAGGTCCGGGAGATCTCATACCGCGTCCCGAAAAACAAATATGCCCCCCCCCCACACCACTTCTTGGTCAAGTGTGCGGGGTCACCTGGTCACCGTTTAGCTCTGTAATTGGAGGATCTCTGGAGCAGTGGGTCGCCCTGTGATTGACCGGACTCTCCCGGAACTTTTTTTTTTCTGACAGCCGGCGGCTCTGATGTTAGAAGAAAAAAAGAGCCAGGAAAGAGAGAAAATGGGGAGAAAATGTTGCTCTCACCCGGGCGGCCGGGAGCTGCTATCTAATAGTGGGAGACTCCCGGAGCGTCCGGGAGAGTTGGGGATGTCTGGTAAGCTGTCACATTTAGTTCTGTGCAGGACATAGTTTAGCTTTTGCATCAATTTTCTGTAAAACTGAACTCATTTCAAAACAATAACACTGCAGCCTGTGCCAAGTATGTATTTGGCCTCCAGCAATGTACTAAATTCACCTTGCATAAACATTATCTTTCTCTTGACGTTAAAAAGCTGCAGTTGCATGCAAATAGAGTCTAGGATGCTTAAAGATGATCTCTGAGCATGCCCAAAATTACCACTTGCAGTGGAGCTACCCCCGCATTGCAAGGGTAAAGCGCTTATTTTTGTCTTGGATCTGTAAGAAAAATTAGAGTGATTTCAACTAATCAGAATATGAATAACAATAATAATAATATTAATAAATAATATCCGTATTATAAAATTTATCAACACCCACTTCTTACGGTTCGAGAGGAGCTGGTCAGCTAAGAAACGCACACCTAGAATATATATTGTAACAGGAATGTAAACATACACAGCTTGAGTATTGATAAAGAAAACGGAATAGAAATAACAAGAACAACAAATCATTTAGCAAAGATTACTGCTCAAGGAACAGTAGCACAGTAATAGCAAACCAACAATATTAAATAACACTACTAAATCAGGGAAAACACTAACCCAAAATGGCTTCCTCTCAGATGGCCTCCTCTCTGCTGGGCCTCTCTCCCAAAATGGCTCTCTCCCCTCTAATTGCCTCCTCTCAGGTTTTGTGGACCAATCATAGCTGTCGCACGATACTGATTGGATGGCAGCTTAAGTCCCTTTGATCTAATAACCCCTAGGTTGTCCATAACCTGGCTGGCTACATTTTGTCTGAGACGAGTATATATGCATATTATCATGTTAGTTTGCTAAACAATGGATACTCCCACAATACCACTTGGTGTAAACCCAGGTGTACATTTTAACATATCAAGGTGCCCATTGATCTCAAAGAGAACAAAGGGTTGAGATCTGCAGGGCATATTAGCATGCTAACAAACTAATTCCTTTTATTCGCACTAGTGTCAGAGAAGCCCAATTACAATTCTATTTACGTCTGGGTGGCAACCGTACATCTATAAATTGATTTCATTTTAATATGAGCCATGGGATTGCTTACAGATCTAAAACAAAGATATAATCACCCGATCCTTGGTCTTGTGGCTGTGATCGTTCACCTCTCTACCCCTCCACTCAGGCTGTAGAATTCCTCAGGTGTGCCTCAAAATTTTTACACAGCATCATGACTTTCAATGGTGGCCAGCAACGCCAGCACCATGGAAAATCACGTTTATTCAAGGTGGGTAGGATCTGCCATGCTGCTGCAGCTTTGACTCCTGATGTTATGGTAGGATTCTGATGTGAAGGGGAGGGGGGACTGAGGGCTCCAATGTGAAGGGGTAATGCCAATGTAAAAGGAGGGGGACATTTCATTATAAAGGGGGGCTCAGAGGTGAAAAGGGATCTCCTAATGTGAACGGGGCTCCTATTTAGGTTTTGAAGGGACCACACATTTTTTACTGTTACATTTTTGACTGGGCTGCCTTTAAGATTCTGCATACTTTTAAAGGGTGGAATGATTGAAAAAAAGGTTGGGAAATGCTGGTCTAGAGGTCTAGAACAGGGGTGCCCATTAGGTAGCTCGTGATCTACCAGTAGCTCACAAAGCTGATGCTGGTAGATCACGATTGTAAGTCGGCTCACTATCCCGAGAACCCTCCTATGGTCTGTTTAGCCCCTCCCCGTCTGCTGCGTCTGACACATGAAGGCAGAGGCCGACAGCATGAGAGCAGCGTCTTTAGGATGGAGGGCTGAGCACAAAAGGAGAAGTAGGATGTCTAGCTTCCCGGTTTTCTGTAATATTGCAGAGCAGCGACTTTAGAGACAGCCAGGGGAGACAGCCAGGGGAGACAGCCAGGGGAGACAGCCAGGGGAGACAGCCAGGGGAGACAGCCAGGGGAGACAGCCAGGGGAGACAGCAAGGAGAGACAGCAAGGAGAGACAGCAAGGAGAGACAGCTAGGGGAGCGAGGATAAACAGTTAGGAGAGCGAGAGAGAAGGAGCGTGATGGAGGGGTTTTTTCGTTGGTAGATCTCGTGTAGCTTGTCATTTGAAAAGTAGATCTTAACACAAAAATTGTTGGCACCCCTGGTCTAGAACATCTGTCTGAGAAATATCTATGGGCACAGAAAATATGGCTTTACCTGTTATAGTAATGAAGCCATAAATCCTAGGGGACACCACCAAAATTTGGAGTTGGCCATAATGCTTAAGGGACACTAACTGAACCAATAGACTGACCATTAAGCCTAGGGCACACCAATGGAAGCCAGGACTGACCATAAAACCTAGGGGACGCAGACTGATCCCAAGACTGATCATAAAGCCTAGGGGATGCGTGCTGAGCCATAGACTGACCATAAAGCCTAGTTGACACTAATTAAATCTAGGGCTGAACATAAAGCCTATGGGACACCAACAGAACCGTAGACTCATTAAAAAGCCTAGGGGACAAAGAGTCAACCCAGGAATGACTATACTTAACATTGATGGGAACAGTTGAGCTCACTGGTGACCTGAAGGTGTACAAATAAAAGAGTAATTGTAAACATGTAGCATATATACATACTACTAGAGGTTACAAAAGTAAATCCATATCTATCCATATACCAATATTCTAAAAATGTCATAAAAACTAAAAGCCCAATTCTAAGCTATTTTTAACTACCCTCTTGGAGGTTTAAAAATACAGCTCTGGTTCATTTTTAGTCTGGAGTTGTGCCCCTACAGTACCTCTGGGTATCATTCAACCCAGAAATAGACTGGTCCTGGATCGCATAGAAATGAAAGTTTCAATCTCAGTGCTCAGACTTGGGCACCACAAATCTTCTGAACAGGACACATCAGGAAAGGCTGCCATCCACATGGCTGTTGGGGCTTAGATATTTTATATAAACTTCTTTTTTGTGTATAGGTTGTAAAAATATAGTATACAAAGACAGTTTTGCTCATTATTTTCTTTTTTTGTATAAACTTTATTTATATCAATACAAACAGACATTTTATGCAACGAAAGAGAAATAAGCAAAGTTCAACAGGCAGATCAAAGTAGAGTGTTCAATATTTCTTAACAAGTAAATGTGCTTTAAAACAAGCTCTCAATGACCTCTATATCTGCGGGCACTGTGAAGCAATGCACCCTCACATTTCATAGCAGATGTCCTGATTTTAGCCAGCAGCTTTAGCAGTGACTTAGCAACCCTCCAGCCTTCTAATGTAAACACAGGGCAGGTGCTGATATACAGATGACCACTAGAGGGAGATAATTACACAGCTGCATTTGAAATACAGTACTTTAAATAAAATATAGAACAGCCAGCAAGTTAATGTGACCGTCACATAAAAAAATTAAATTCAGGTAAAAGTTATAGTACGAAGTAAAAATGTGTACTTAATGAACAAAAGACTAATTTATTTAAAATGTAGTTTCCCTGCAATCATGACTGAAAGGATATCAGCCTCTTAGGTCATGTCACAAAGTAGTGCAGAGGCTTTTAGAGCACGCATACCTGCTCAGCTTTTTTCAGTACAAGACCGCTCTGACTTTCAAGACTCGCTTGTTTCAACGGTTGAGAAAATGATTACAAATGTGACAGAAGCCATTTAAGGAATGAAAATTAAAGAGCTTCTAAGTCGGCAACAGAAAATGAGAGGGTTTGGACACATCTGACATAACAGAAGGTATTAGAGTATAGTGAGAGCAGCCATACAGGACTGTAGTGGACGATACGATTCACAATGTTTTTAAAGATCTTAGAATATAGCTTTTGTGGAAGGACTATGTGTACATTTTCTTTGAGGCTGATAAGAAGATGACATTGTGGACAGAGGATATGATATGAGAGGTCTCTGGTTAAGGGGACAACGTGGGGTAAGTCCAGCCTGTTGGAACTAAGGAGGACTGCATCACCTTGAACAACAAGCAGTATCAGAATTAAAGTAAACCTGTCACAGACCTGGGCAATCCAAACTTGGCATGTGATGAGAAATCTATGCACACATACATTCAGTGAAAACCGCATGTTGAAATGATCAGTAGATCCAGGATATACACAGCTAAGATTGTATGCAAATCTTGATACAATCTGTGACCTCAATTGGAACAGTGATAGGAAGTTAGAGGAACAGATATTATAGGAAATATCTTTATCTTATCTCAAGCACAGTGAGGAAAAGTCGCATACTTGGTCACTTGTTTATTGCTGTGTTATGACAAATCAGTCGCAGTTATACCTTCAGTGAAAGCCATGTGTTAAAATTATTATCCAGGGACATGTGGGTGAGATTATCTGTAAAGCTTGACATTTTGGTATATACTGTGCCTCTTGGTCCTCTATTAGGATGGGAAGCTTCATTGACTATTTGGAAGGCTCTTTTGGGAGGTAGAGGGGCAAACGTTACTTAACTTATTTCTCTGGATGTACTGATGATTGCAGAGATGGTAACCTCTGTTAACTCAAATTTTTCATCATCTGCTCAGTTTGTTTCCCAGCTTTGTGACCGCTGTGGTGTAATTTCATACCATCCTATGGCAGCAGGGTTCATGGGAAAGGATGTGCTTGTGTAGCAGTGTTACCATTTTTGTTTTGTGACTTCAGTGTGCTGGATGGGCCCCAGACAATCCCCTGCACCTAGACCTTGGCTCTTCTAGTAATGTCTGTGGTATCTTAGCACTTAGTGAGCAGCTATTGATCACCCATATGCATCCATCCATTCAGCAGGCACAACTGGTGGCAGATGAAATGATGATTAGCTGGGAAAAATCCGCTCTCAAAGCATCCAAACAATAAGGCAAAGGTGTCTGTTAGTATGGGAAGGTGGTCACGGGTGTGATGGTTATAATTTGGCTCAGTTGGGTAAGAAGTGTCTATGGCTATTTTTAGTCAAAACATAGAAAAAAGTGTGCAGTAATTGCTTAACAATCCAAATTCTTTCTCTCGTATGACAGTAGTGCTATAAAGTCTGATTGTGTTTTTTTTTATATATGGGATAGAATAATGGAGGAAAGCAAGCACACATCAGCATAATGTAATAAGGAGTTCTTGAATCCAACAGAGACACAGAATAACGAGTAATGCTGAATGCGTTCTGTGTGTTGCCTTGCTGGATATATGAGACCGAGTTATTTGTATTGCTGACCTATGACATACATGTAAGACAACAGTGCCGCCATAAGCTGTGACCGGTACCACACTACATTAGTGCCATCAGTTCTGCACTAAAAAAAAAATAGTCTAAGGCACAAATCCCTCACAAAACATAACTTGTCTGGCTACTCCTATTTTTCAATGTATACCAACTACTTTGTAATGTGTGATTCTTTGTTATAAGAACCTTGTGTATTCTTCTTGGTTCCTCCTACTCTTTACAGCGACTCTAACAATTATTCTTGTTTGTGTATCGTGGAAGTTACTCAGTGAGCTGATGCCTCCATGTGACTGAAAGAGTGACCCATTTCTATAATTGTTAAATGTATTTCTGTGAAAGAATAGAGCGTAGCCCCAGGGTTCTTCACACCCAGGACTGTGGAGTTAGAGTTCTTTCTAAAGAAATGCATGCTTTGTGCATAGCCTTCGAGAAAAATGCCTGTCCTGGGAACTTTGTCAAGTAAGGTACGATCATTATTATGTGGTCTTGAAGTAAATGCATTGAAGCATATGTGTTTTTTCTGCATTCCCTGTGTTTGTGTATGTACTGTATATGTAATTATGGTAAATAGAGGTAGGTAAACATGACCATCTGTTCAGATTCTGCTGAATGCTGCATATGGCTCCTACCCCCCTAGGCAGAATCTATGCTTTGCTATGTTTCATATATAATGTCAACGGATGGTTTGTTGGCATCTGGCTTTACCCTTAGTAACTGGCATGGGGCATGGCGGCTAAAGGTTGTGTGCTTACAGCCTCCAGCGATGCCAGGTTTGTCTTGTATGTGTCCACTTTCAGGCTAGGTTCACACCTAGGCGACACCTCTCCGTGCGGCAATTGTGCACAATTCGGCACGTATTGCCGTGCGGTCAGGAGTCGCCGTGGTGTGAACCCATTGCACTGTTGGTGCCATTATTTCGTAATGGCACCCCAGTCGTGCCTGGTGGTCCGCGCGGTTTCCGGCCGCGATTCCTCCTGTGCTTCCGAACACAGCCACGCGTTGTGTATCGCAAAAAAAGGTACTTGTACCTTTTTTTTCTGCGATTGCCGCACAGACGTCACCCCATTGAAATCAATGGGGCCGCGCGGCAATCGCTGCCTGCATTGTACAGGACCGCGCATGACACCCGGGATCGCGGTGTAGTGATGGTGTATCGGTACTCGTACTCAGACCCAAAAAAGTGGTATCGGTGCATCCCTAGTGTGAACCTAGCCTGTGCTGAAAAGATCCCTAACATTTTTACGTGGTAGAAAAGTCTGTTTTGTTGGTGACCTGAATCTCCATGAAGTTGATGTATGATTTCATAGTCATTGTAACCAGGTTCTTTTGATGTCTGACCTTAAATTGATTCAGCAGGAATAGCTGTTGGATTGCAGTGAATGATATAAAGTGAACTCTTCATGGTATTATTAGGCTCACTGACATTTGTTCTGACATGCACAATTTGTGCTGCCTTTTATCATTCATGGGCCGTAACACTGTGCTGCCAAGACGGCAGCGTTCAGGGATTTTACACATCAATGTGGATTCCTCGAGTTCTGTGTACAGATCACACAGTAACTAAACACTCTTTTGTATCTGTTCATGGACACCCTAGACAGCGTTGTGTTCCATCACATCTACTTGCACAGCTGTCTTTGTCCAGGACTTACAGCAGGCATGTGTTACCTCGTCCTTTTCTCTGATAAAATGATTTAAAAGATAATGTATTGGTTTCTCCTTACATTTACTTCCCTTTCTTTCCCTCTGTTCAGCCACTGGGAGCAAAGACTAATACCTAGTACCTCCTGGGATAGGTAACAAGTGATTCACTCTCCTTCTTCCCATAACGCAGATGTGGGTGTCTGGGAGACCAATCACGGGCACCTAGCACTGTCACATGGGAGTGGGGAAAAATACTTCAGAAAACAAAATGACTTGGTGCCTATACAGGGCTTTCCTGCTTTGCTTCCATTTGTCAGGGAAGGTAAGTACAGTATAAGCAGTATGTGAGGCATGCATTTAAAACTGGACTCTGGACATTAAATCTGTACTAAACTAAAACACGAGCAGTCAATGAGCATTACAATTTTGCTACATAACGCATATGTGTGATCTTCTATTCATGGAGTTGCTAAATCAGCCAAAATTCAAGCCTTTGGTGAACTTGTAAACATTCACACCCAAATCAATTTAAAATGGGCTCAGTGAAAAATGATCTGCTAAACATTGTGTACTTATCAGATGCAATCACTGTTCTGGTGTTCAGACAGACTCCACATCTGCAATAGCTGGCACTGGAGATTCCTCATCCATTCTGTTTAATGTGGATGGAGGAATCTTTTGACTTTTTTTCATTCAGCCCACAGACCTTTTATGCCTAGGATTAATGATACAGTAGACTCCGAGAATCTTTGTATGACCACCATACAAGAGTAATGGTGCAAGGGTTTGTTTTTTTTCCTTTAAAGAGTAAACATCTGCTTTATTAATACAGGTACAGACTAAAACGTCTTCTGTCCTCTGTGCTGTCAGCTATTCATTATGAGTTAATCAGTGTCTTAAGATCATAAACAAATAAAACTTTATCATAATACTGCTATGGAATAATTTGTGTTCTTGTCATCGTCCCTTTTATCTCACAGGCACCTATCAAACCACAACATCCAGAGAGCTTCCTCATGGGCTATATTTGTGTATATATTGCTCAGCATTGCCCTCTTCCCCAGCTTATGGAAATGGAAGCTGATTTCTTAAAGCGAGGAATTGCCATGTTGTCCTAACCTAATGTATACAGTCTGTAAACATTGTAATATTCCTTTTATTTGTTAGTGACTGAAGAATAGAAGATTCTTGACTCGTTAAATCCTCATGTAGAAATCTAGCACTAGATGACATACAAAGCCAAAACAAAATAGCACTTTTGAAGCAGAAGCAAACCCTGCATAATGCTGCTAGAAAAAGTAATAACCTCTTTCACTTAAATATGTGCTGTCTTATTGCTTTCCATCACCCTGCTTCCGCCCTCAATATGCATCAACCTGATTTCACTCATGCGCAGACCATACTAGCAAGCCGATCTTTCAAGGGGTTTTTATGAAGGGAAGAGGAGCATTGCGGGACTGTTGTGACGTCACTCGCACATGTGCAGTTCTGCTCTCATTCCCGGCATCCAATGTGTGGCAATATCTACAGAGCCGGGATTAGGCCACCTTATGCTTCCAGCAAGGAGCTGTGCAGATCTTGGCATGTCCAGGATACTGGGCATAAGAGGTGGTGAAGTCTCTCTCTCACTCCACTCACTCACTCACTCTCACACTAGGGTCAATTTAGACAGGAGTCCATTAACCACCTACCTGGATGTCTTTTTGGAGTGTAGGAGAAACACCGGAATACCCAGAGGAAACCCACACAGGCACAGCGAGAACATGCAAACTCTTTGCAGATATTTCCTGACCTGGATTCATACCAGGGCAACACTATACTCTGTAACAAGACAAAACCTTCCAGAATATGCTGATGATCTGTAGTAGGAGGCTGGTAGTTTATAAAAAAAACAGCTGTGGTGCCCGGTGATTGGCTGCTGCAACACCCAGCTCTGTAACGTAGCGGCAGGAAGAGAGTCCAAGTCATGACTTTGAGCTTGCACAGGGCTTCTTTTCGCTCCTGTTGGCTGAATGGAGCGACAGGAAAGTGAGCTTGTGCAGCTGGAGGTCAGCTTCAGGTTACATTCACACCTACAATGTAGTTACGTTTAGGGATTCCTGCAGCAGGAATCCCCAAGTCAATCATGTGTCCATGGATAGTGATTGATTCCTAACCATGTAATATCTCAACATATGATTACCTGCAGTGTGTCAGCCTTCTGTTGCTGTCAAATGCAGCCGCTGTCACCCGAGCATTAACTTGAATGGGTGACAGCTGCCGCCTCAAAAAGGCAGGTTTGGGATTTCTGCTGCAGGAAATAGCAAGTTCCTAAAGCTGGCCATACACCTCGCAACCATCGCACGACTTTCATCGTGCGATGGTTGTAAGGTAATTAAAAGCTTGTACGATCTGCCCATCTTGGACAGGCAGATCGTACTTGCCATCATCGCAAGCCCGCCCGCTGAGGGGAAGGCTTCCGATGACTGCAATGCTGAGCGGGCAGTGTGTGCTTGTGCACACTGGCTCGTGCGGCATTTGTCTTACGAGCACGCCACAAACCCGCCGAAAATCTTACGATTTTCGGATGGTTTTCCAACGTGCTCGTAAGACAAAAGACGTGCGACCTCACAGTAGAAATGGTCGCACGCCTTCCATACACCTGCCGATTATCGTACAATCGTGGGATTTCCAGTGATTATCGTACGATAATCGGCAGGTGTATGGCCACCTTTACGCTGGAGTCCCTAAAAACATCTACTTGGTAGGTGTGAATTGGGGATGCACCAATATTGATATTCGTACTTGTGAAAATGCCCTGATACTTAAAGCCGACACTGACCCTTTACATTTTTTAATGGGTGCAGCTGCCATAAGGTCCCGCGCTTGATGGGGATCTTTGTGGTGGCTGTTTACAGTAGTGCTGGTCTCCTGCTCTTTCCTGCTGCCCGCACAGCCATGGGGAGATCCGGTGCGGCCCCTGTTGAGCAACATAGAGTATGTAGCTTCCTATTATTCTGCATTGCTGTAGTCCATTATAGCTGGTGGTATTCTGCATTGCTGTATAATGCATTTCTGGGATTTGTAGTCCTCTATAGCTTGTGGTATTATTCTGCATTGCTGTATAATGCATTACAGGGATTTGTAGTCCTCTATAGCTTGTGGTATTATTCTGCATTGCTGTGCAATGTATTGCTGGGATTTGTAGTCCCTCTACAGCCTGGAGTCAGTGGCAGAACTACCAAGGGTGCAACATTTGCAGGTGCGACTGGGCCCTGGCACTCCATCACTGTCCTAAAATCATTAGTATGTATTTTAGAAAAAGGGGTCACATGACACATCAGTAATTGGTATCGGCATGTACTCTGGAAAAAATTGTAGTGTGAATGTATCCTTGAACTGTGGCTATGACCTGAGAGAGTTTTTGTACACCTCAGATTATTCAAAATGAGACAAATATATTTAAATATTTACAAATAACCTGCCACCCTTAGGTCTTGCCACCCTTGGCCATGGTCTATGTTGTCTTTTTGTTCAGTCCTTCTTGCATTATAGGGGATATATTTGGGCATTTTAGTCATTTCTGCTTGTTTGGCGTTTTCTTGCTGGAAGTCAGTGACTGGGAACAGATACTTTTAAACCTTGTAATGATTAAGGAAGTGCCTGTCAGGCATAAGTGTCTAAATGTATGTGTCCTTGCAGCTAATCCTATAGGTGTCAGTGTAAGTGGGAAATCCCTGTCCAGTGAGCCAGTATACAGTATGCAATTAATAAGACTTCAGGTATTTCAATTTGTCTCATGTAATGTTATCATAAAACAATGCAAATATTTCTGAGGAAGTACCTAGTATTTACATACCAATCTTTTGTTACGTATGCTATTAATATATGTCTTGTGTAGCATTCAGTCATATTTATTCTTTTATAAAGCAACTCCGGTCTAAACAAAAGTCTTTCTATAACCCAATGGAAGTGACGTTTAGAACATTAAGGGGTCCATTTAAAAAGCGGGAATATTCTAAGCATTGGAAGATATGGGGGATCTGGACAGATCATCAGGATTTATTTTTTCCCCCACCCTCCTATGGAGGTCCCTGCTTTTACTTTTTCTTCTGTTACTAATACATTTTTCATGTCTCCTTACTTTACCCTCTGTTTACAAGGACTGGTGGATATTTTCTGTAAATGTATGTTTTTTGAGTTTGTTGTTTTTTGAATGTTTGTTTTTAATTCATTCCTTTTTTTATTTTGCTTGTTTTGTGCAATAAAAAGAGTTTAAAAAAATGATTTCACATTTATAAGGTACTGCCGAGTGCCTTACACATTGCAAGCCATGGCTTCGGAAGCCATAAAATGGAAAAACAAAGCCGGGAGAGCCTGATCCTTGTGGGACAGGAAAAAGCAGTTTCTCTTTTGTTCATTGAAGGACACAGCGGAGATCTTTATCGCTGTGCCGATGGGTTATACTGCTACTTTTTTTTTTTTACCTGATCCCTGCTCACGCTGGGCTGCCTGACCAGTTCCCACAACCGCTTCTCTTCTTAACTCTGGTGGTCTAAAGACTGCTTTTGTCATCTTGTACAATGCAGGCTCCAAAGGAAAGTCCACAGCCAGAGTGAAGGGGTAGAAGTGTGCTGACTGCGAGCGGGTATCTGGTTAGACATAAGTGAGCATTTAATCCCTGCAGTGCAGAGGCAGCCCCACAGTAAGGGTAAATTTTAATTTCCCAGGAGTTGGGCACCAAGCAGAGAGAACACCATGGGGCACCACAGGCATCACACTGTGGGCCATATTTTATGAATGGGCCTTTAAATGCATACCCTAATGAAGGGGTCGGCAACCCACGGCTCCGAAGCCGCATGTGACTTTCATCCCTCTGCTGCGGTTCCCTGTCCAGGGGCGGAATTAGCGCCGGGGCCTGAGGCTGTGGGGGGGTAGGAGGGGGGCAGTGAGGTCAGGTCCTGGGCACCCCCCCTGGTGGAATATGCGGCAGTGCAGGGTCCCAGGGCCCCGCACTGCCGCCGGGCTTAGCAGGGGGCGGGTACTGTGACTCACCTCCCCTCCCGGCCATGTCCCTAGTAACAGGCGGCGGGAGAGAAGTGTGTGTCGCATGCCCCGCCCCCTGAAGTGCACACCGTCTGGCTGTGAGGCTTGGCAGGTCTGAGTCTGATTGGGGGGGGTTGGGGGGGGTATGGGTGTAACTGCACACTGTGTGCTGTTGATTTAGTTGGAGTGGATTATAATGGGGAGCATTACACTGTAATGTTGCCTATTATAATCTATTTCTCTGATGAATGATTAGAATGAATGAATAAATGATTAGACAGGGCAGCTGTTCTATCAAAATTTGTGACTAGGAATGTGTGACCGGTGACGTGGTCACACATTTCAATGTAATCCCGCCCAGTTTTTTGGCGGTGGAATGTGTGACCACCAATAGGTCAAGCATTCCAAGGCTTTCTCAGCTGTTCCAGGGCAGATCGGCATCGCAAATCGTATGTGCAGGAGAACTGATCTGCCCCGGAACAGCTGATCGGTCCTGAAATGTCACTTCTATCCGACTTTGTGAGTGGGGTGGAATGTGATATCGCACTCGGAGTCAGATAGAAGGGAAATTTCAGGACCGATCAGCTGCTCCAGGGCAGAATTGTTCTCCTGCACATACGATTTGCGATGCCGATCTGCCCTGGAATAGCTGAGAAAGCGTTGCAATGCTTCACCTATTGGCGGTCACACATTCCACTGCCAAAAAACTGTATCAGCTGTACCAGGGGTCACTCTCAGGTGGGTCTCAGGTAAGCCCAGAGTCCAGTTCGTTACGAAGCCCACATATACCGATATACATGCTATACATAGCATAAAGGTAAACTATATATGACGTGTTATCTTCATTTTAGATGTCAAAAGGGTTTTGTGGCTCCCGGTGTTTTCTATTCTGTGGGAAACTGGTCCAAATGGCTCTTAGAGTGTTTAAGGTTGCTGACCCCTGGGCTAGTGTGTGTGTAACAGTATAACAGAACAGTTAGAGATTTGCACTCTCCATAATAAATCGTCTCACAAATTTAATCCATTTTAACCCCTTCACGACTAACGACGTACAGTATACGTTGCTGGCATCGGGGCTGTTTAAACACGGCAAAAACTCGGTTTAAACTTGTAAAGCCAACTGTCGGCTTTACAATAGAAGCGATTCTGAAGCGATGCAGATTACATCACTTCCAGTCCCATAGCTGTCATTGCTGGGCTCCTGAAGCCCAGCTATAAGCTATTGAAGTGTGATCTGCACGTCAATAGCTTATTTGGAGTGTAAAGGTGACACTGGGGGTCTTTTGGACCACCAGCATCACCTTTAAAGGGTACCTGTCACCACCATCTGCTATCACATGGGGGACTTGTAAGCCCCCCCCCCATGTGATAACAATTAAAGTTAAAAAAAAAACTTTTTAAAATTTTAACATTACATAAAATAAATCTAAAAATAATAATAATTTTTTTTTAAAGTCCCCCGCCCCCACGAGCACACGCGTCTCCACGTAAACACGCGTCGGGTGCATCTACGTATGAAACCGACGAACGCACTACACATGTTGGGTATTGCTGCGCACGCTGGAGTGAGGGCAATAATTCTAGGGCCAGTATTTTTGGGTATCTCTAAATTGATGACCTGTGGGGGCTTTTAAAGCGTTGCCCATGGACTTATTGAGGTACTGAAGTTTGTCGCTGTTTCACGGACTCACACAATTTTTAACCTAGTCATGTTGGGTATCTATTTACTCGTTTTAACCTCATCTTTTATATTCTATTTTTTTAAATGGGTATTTTATTGTGTTTTGGGGCATTTAAGTAAATTTTTCTCTAAATTTTGGGTTTGATAAGGAGTTACGCTAATATCGTGCAACATAAAAATTTGCAACTGCCTCCATTTTATTCTATAGGGTCTTGGCTTTCGGAAAATATATAAAATGTTTTAAGTAATTTTCAGGCCTAAAATGTGGAATATAACATGGGTGCAAAACATGAAAAAAAGGCCTCAGTCATAAAGGGGTTAAAGGGAACCAGTAGTGACCAGAGATATGTGGGTTGCCAATGCTGGCGTTGTTTTTTTAAAGGTAGCACAGTGGCATAGTGGTTAGCACTTCTGCCTTGCATGACTGGGGTCCTTAGTTTGAATCCCGGTATGTTCTCCTTGCATGTTCTTCCTGTGCTTGCGTTGGTTTCCTCCGGGTACTCCAGGTTCCTCCCACACGCCAAAGACATGCTGGGGGTTTAATTGGCTCCTGTCTAAAGAACTGTCAGCCAGATCATGGTTGCTTTACCTGCTGAGTCACTGATATGGAACCAGCATTCAGAACAGAAGTAAGTTTAGATATTTATTTACATCTGCTCCGGGTCCATTGGCTTCCTTCTACAATGTGGCTGGATTTCTATTATGTAACATCTCTATACAACTAATTCTTAAATAAGTCTTGGGTTTATTTACAAACCGGGATATACATACATTCTAGTTACGATTTAAGGGAAATGGAGGGGGGTCAGTAGGGCTAGGAATAGAGGTTAGGATCCTTCAGCTAGTAAACCATTCTCTTCCCCCAACACACACATTCTATGGGTTTTTCTCTGTGCTCAGAACACTCCTCTCCAGCAGGTCTCAGCGAATCACATTCTTGATTGTAGATCCCAGAAAGACTTGCCTTGTCCAAGAGGTCACCAAAGTTACCATTGTTCCTGCTTGTGAGCTAGGTTTGTGCAGATGATCACACATGAAGAAGGTTCCATCATATGTCCCTGCCCCATCCCAGCATGTATGCTGCATTGCTGATACAGGTGTGGCCAGTAAATACCAGCAGGGTTTCGGGCTCGTCCCAGGAGATGACAGTCCAGCAAATCCTCATACATCAGCGTCCCTGCCCCAGGAACCCTTGGATGGTCCTCATTTGCCTATCACACAGCCACATGCTGATTTCAGATAAGGATATCAAGGAAAACCTTTATATCAAAGCTGTATCATAGATGTCAATTTTATCGGTTCTAATACCCCCCCTACTGTGTCTGTATGTCGCGCTGCAGTCCTTGCTGGCACAATGTACTGGTGACAACACTGCCCTCAATTCAGAAGTGAGGGTTAGCACGGTCACCCAGTTACAGGAAGTAGGAGGCTCAGCACTTGGCTGGCAGGATGAGCAGGCAAGTCTGGGAGCTTGCTGAAAGAGTAAGGGGAAAATCAAGAAATTGGTGTTTCTGTATTTTTTCTTTTCATTTTTATTGACCATAATTCTGTTTTTATGTGCCGGTAGGCTGTTCTCAGTGGCGTCATGGACCGAACGCCCGACAGTATCAGGAGAGAGGAGGGGACCCGGCGGCATACCTTATCCCACCGGGTGACTGTCCCCTCCTCTCTCTGCCGGAGTCCATCACCAAGATGGCCACCGGCAGGTATCAGAATACTGCCGCGCGATGACGTCTCGGCGGGGTGACACTCGGTTACCGCTCCGGGTGTCACCCAGCCTCGGGACGCCCCTGGCTGTACTCGCTGTGTGCACCTCCAGGTTTAGATTCCAAGTAAGTGAAGATTTGTAATATTACCGCGTGGTGTTACGCGCCCTGTGTTCAGTGTTTTTTTCTTTGAGCCCAAAACGATGTATGTAAAATGCATTAGATCGGTTCTAAAGAAGAGGCAGCCCATCAATCCATCAGCTTCTAGTGACATCGCCGAGGCCCAAGGTGCCTTGTCCAGGTCATTTTACAAGTTTCTGTTCCACCCTATTAGCGAATGTTGATTCTCCTGAGCTACTGGAAAATGAAATGAAAATAAATATGTTTTAAATGCAACTAATATAAATACCTATAATCTGACTTGATTTCAGCAGCTTGTAGTCCCCTATAAAGCAAAGGATTGAGAGAGGGAGGGGCAGCACAGTTATAGTAAATCAGCCTCTTGATCTCATCAGCCTGTTGCTGCTCCTTCACTGTCCAGTCACAGCTTGCTGGGAGGTGACCTAACTGTATTGCTTAAGTGCAGCAAAGAAAAGCCAGGTCATTAGGCTGGCTGTGTAATCCCAAGACTGTTTGGAAAGAAATATAAAGGTAAAACCGCTTACCATATATGTAATTCAGCGGTTTACCTGGAGTTCAGCATTAAGATGTGATGACGTTCTTAGAGAAGAAGCAGGGACCAATCTAGCAGCCGGGAGGAAGCTGGGATCAGTTAAGTAAATCTGCTTTATTCCCCTAGACCAAGTGAGCACTTAATCTTTGCAGTGCGAGGGTAGCCCGACTGCAAGGGTAGTTTTTTTTATTTGCCTGGAGTTATCCTTTAAATGACATTATCTTCTGCATTTCAGCTCAGCTTTACGTGAGTGACTTGTTTCCTTTGGATTCCTCCATGAATAAAAAAAAAAGCCGGTGAAGAATATATCAGCTACTTGTGCATTCAGCATTTTCTGAGCTATTAACCCAGAACAAATATGCAGAAAGTAAAACTCCTGGTAGCTCTAAGTGTTCCTCACCCAGACCATATTAAAGGCAAAGGCTCAGCAGGATAGCCAGGCAACTAGCATTTTCAAGAAGGTCAGGATTGGCTTCTTGAAAATAGGTTTCTTTTATACTGACATGAAAAACCTTCACCACAATTAAAAGCCATTGGTGTGTGAGGTTGTATACCTGCCACTCCTGTGTTTGGTTTTCATTGTATTTCTAGGCCGCGAATATGGTGAAGTATGTAAGATGTCATTCCTCTGATTGCTGACAAAGCTGCAGAGTCTTTTACTTTTACCATTTCATTTTGTAATACTGGGAACTGGATAGACTTGCTCAGACGGCAATCATCAATGTTGGATTGGCTTCCAGTAGAGCTGGGTGTGTGACATATACGCCTCACAGCTTTAGTGAGAGCTCTTCCACTGCCTCATTATAATAAAAATATTACTTCTCTACATCCAAGTATCACTTCGGGATTACGTACACTCACACACACTATATCCTCCAAATCATTGGATTCAGGTGTTCCAATCACCTCCATGGCCACAGGTGTATACAATCAAGCACCTAGGCATGCAGACGCTTCTACAAATTTGTGAAATAATGGGTCGCTCTCAGGAGCTCAGTGAATTCAAGCGTGGTACTGTGATAGGTTGCCACCTGTGCAATAAGTCCATCCGTCAACTTTCCTTGCTACTAAATATTTCACGGTCACCTGTTAGTGGGATTATAACACAGTAAAAACAGCAACTCAACCATGAAGTGGTAGGCCACGTAAAATGACAGAGCGGGGTCGGCGCATGCTGAAGCGCACAGTGCACAGAGTCGGCAACTGTCTGCAGAGTCAATAGCTACAGACCTCCAAACTTCATGTGGCCTTCAGATTGGCACAACAACAGTGCGTAGAGGGCTTCATGGAATGGGTTTCCATGGCCGAGGAGCTGCATCCAAACTTTACATCACCAAGTACATTGCAAAGCGTCGGATGCAGTGGTGTAAAGAACGCCGCCACTGGACTCTAGAGAAGTAGAGACGTGTTCTCTGGAGCGACGAATCACGTTTCTCTGTCTGACAAGACGATGGACGTGTTTGGCAGTTGGCAGGAGAACGGTACTTGCATGACTGCATTGTGTAAAGTTTGGTGGAGGGGGGATTATGGTGTGGGGTTGTTTTTAAGGGGTTGGGCTTGGCCCTTCAGGCCCCGTTCCCACTACGCGATATCGCGTTCAAGCTTGCATGGTGCAAGCTTGAATCGTGGCTAAATCCGCTCCAAAAAGGGTCCTGCTGTAGCGACACACGACCCGCGACAGCAGGACCCTTTGCCCCATTGAAATGCATTGGAGCGCGAAATTACCGCGCGATAAATCGCTCATTGTGAACGGGGCTTCAGTTCCAGTGAAGGGAACTCTTAAGGCATCAGCATACCAAGAGACATTTTGGACAATTTCATGCTCCCAACTTTGTGGGAACAGTTTGGGGATAGCCCCTTCCTGTTCCAACATGACTGCGCACCAGTGCACAAAGCAAGGTCCATGAAGACATGGATGAATGAGTTTGGGGTGGAGGAACTTTACTGGCCTGCACAGAGTTCTGACCTCAACCCGATAGAACACCTCTGGGATGAATTAAAGCGCAGACTGCGATCCAGCCCTTCTCATCCAACATCAGTACCTGACCTCACAAATGCACTTCTGGAAGAATGGTCAAACATTCCCATAGACACACTGCTAAACCCTTGTGGACAGCCTTCCCCGAAGAGTTGAAGCTGCAAAGGGCGGGCCAACTCAATATTGAACCCTACGGACTAAGACTGGGATGCCATTAAAGTTCATGTGCATGTAAAGGCAGGCGTCCTAATACTTTTGGCACTATAGTGAGTGTATATAATGTGTATGTGTACATCAGGGATGCACCAATACCAGTTTTTAGGTATCGAGTACTAGTACCAATATTTTGCTTTCGGTACTCGCTGACACCGAGTACAGATAGCGGTGCTTCCTGGGCAATTTGAGAAGCTGGTTCCATGTTTGGCCGGCTTGATTGTGCTTGGCTGGGAGACCGCCGCCTCCGAGCATCCTGATTGGCCGGGAAGCCAGATCGAAGCTGATTGGCCGGGAAGCCAGATCGATGCTGATTGGCCGGGAAGCCAGATCGATGCTGATTGGCCGGGAAGCCAGGTCGATGCTGATTGGCCGGAAAGCCGGCTTTCCAGCCAATCGGAAAGTTAAGAGGCGGGTCATTACTCGCCGTCAAGCTTCCGGATCGCACGGGAAGCTGGCTCCATGTTCCCCCAACGGCACTGCCGGTCAGAGTAAATGTTCATGTATCGGGGAAGGTATCGTAGCATTTGGGCGAGTAAGGGTACTCGCCCAAAAACTTGGTATTGGCACATATATATATATATATATATGTGTGTGTTTTTACAGTCATGGACAAACATATTGGCACCCCTGCATTTCTGTCAGATAATGCACCGCTTCGCGTAGAAAATTGTTGCAATTACAAATGTTTAAGCATTCTCATGTTTATTTATTCATGGATATCTCTAAACTGATGACCTGTACAGGCTTTTAAAGCATCGCCTATGGACAAGTTTGAGTATCGTATTTTGGCGTTGTTTTGCAATTGTAACCTGGGCATGTTATTTACTTGCCGTAACCTCATCGTTTATATTTTGCAAAAAAATTGGGTGTTATGTTGTGTCCTAAAATGTAAAATTTAGTTTTTACTAAAATTTGGGGTTTGACAAAGCAGTGCGCTAATATCGTGCAACGTAAAAATCTGCAACTGCCACCATTTTATTCTACAGGGTCTTTGCTTTCAGAATGTATAAAATGTTTTAAAGTGTGTTTTAAGTAATTTTCTGGCCTGAAATGTGGATTACGTGTGCAAACATTTCCTTGGCAGTGAAAGGGTTAAATGTAGCCTATGAGGCAATCTTGGGTACCATAGTTTTTTTTTGCCATTTCACAGATGCACACAATTTTAAAGCTTGACATATTTGGTATCTACCTGATGCAAAATAAAAAATCAGATTTTTTTTTTTTGCCTCTGTCCTAAAGTGGCTAAACCTTTTTTTATTAATTTTGGATAGAGTTGGGAGGAGTAAGGCCCCATTTCACGAGGACATGCGCTGCGTTCGGGGATTCGTGCAGCAAGAACCTATGAATAAAGATAAAGACCTGCACACCCTCCTTCACTCTCCCTGTGGGGAGTACACTGACCTGAATAATGTGATCAACCACAAGGTCTCTCTTCAGACTACCCACGACTGTGGCAGCACTGGGACTGCCTCAGTAACACTCCACTTCTAAGGAACATAAAGTCCGGGCATATCAAAGCACCCCACCAAGGGAATGGGGAGATTCTTGCGCAATGTGTTTATTAAAAAACCCAGGTAAAAACAAATGAAAGCCACAGTTTCTCCAGAAGACCACAAGCTAACGCATTTCATCAGTTGACTTGATCAGAGAGTTGATCATAATAAGGTCACCTGATGAAATGCAGGGCACTTGTTCTGGTGACAAAAGAGGAGTTAACTTACTTTGGAGAGATTTCACTTCCCATTGTCCCTTGAGACAAAGTGAGAAAAAAAATTATACAATGGGACAAAAAGAAAAATTATGGTAGACTTTTCCTAAATAATTCCCAACTCAAAAATAAACAAGAATGCAAAAACATTGAGCACTCTATCCATAACTAAAAAAAATGTTTAAATTGGGCTTTAATGTTATTAACCCCTATCTAAATTGATGACCTGTGGGGGCTTTTAAAGTGTCTTTTATTGACTTTTTGGGGTACTGCAGTTTTTCGCCGTTTCACGGTCGCACGCAATCTGTAAACTGGGCATGTTGGGTATCGTTTTACTCGTTGTAACCTCATCTTTTATATTTCATTAAAAAAATGGGTAATTTGTTGTGTTTTGGGGCATTTAATTAAATTTGTCACTAAATTTTGGGGTTTAATAAGGAGTTGCGCTAATATTGCGCAACATAAAAATTTATATAATGTTGGGGGGTTTTACGTCATTTTCAGGCCTAAAATGTGGAATATAACATGGGTGCAAAAATTGAAAAAAGGGCCTCAGTCATGAAGGGGTTAATATACTTTTATATGGAGCAGCTATGATTTTGTAAAACTGCCACAAATTAAACATTTTCTTTCCTACAACCATAGCATCATTATCCTGTGTCCAGAACACCCCTGAATTCCAATCCCACTGCTTATGCAACTTGCTATAAAGTAACATACAGTCTGATCACTGAGGTACAGGAGACTGAATATATTCTCCCTCCTATCTGCAGCAGACTGACATCTCAGCCTGGGCAAAGTCACCGGTCAGAGCTTGAAGAAAGCTATGTTTTTAGCATATAATTTAAGCGCTGAATACTGAAAAATGGCCTGGATGGGAAGGGGGTTTAACACCGCGGATGTCAACTGGTTAAAACCAAGCCATGTGAGGTTGTTGTGTTTTTTTCTGAATGAAAATATAACTGACCATGTCACTGTTAAAAAACTAGAAACATGACATCAGAGACAAAGAGCAACTTTGTCCATTAACCAGGGCTCCTCCTAAATAGAAGTTTACATTTTGGGAAGTTTGCTTCAGTGATGCAAATGATGGCATAGAAGCCAAGGAGTCATACATGTGTGTGGGTGAGTTAATTGTTTTCTGGTTTTTAGGACGGCGCAAGAGAAAACAATGATTAACGCTTCATAGTTTGATCAGTGTGTTGTATTCGGGTGACAGGTAGTGTGAGTCAGGGCTAAAAATGTCAGGTCCTGAGCTACTAGCCAGGTCTTAAAAGTTACTCGCCACCAGTTGCCCTGCATAACACAAACACACACAGGGCACAACCCGCACAGGGCGCAGTACATTACACATACAGGCACAGCACAACGCACAGGACATTACACATACAGCCATAGCACAACACACAGAGCATTACACATGCAGCCACAGCACAATGCACAGAGCATTACACATACAGCCACATCACAATGCACAGAGCATTACACATACAGCCATAGCACAACACACAGAGCATTACACATACAGCCACAGCACAACACACAGAGCATTACACATACAACCACAGCACAATGCACAGAGCATTACACATACAGCCACAGCACAATGCACAGAGCATTACACATACAACCACAGCACAACACACAGGACATTACACATACAGTCACAGCACAACGCACTGAGCAATACACATACAACCACAGCACAAAGCATAGGACATTACACATACAGCCACAGCACAACGCATAGGACATTACACATACAGCCACAGCTAAGATTAAGCCAGGTCCAATGCATAGTTATTGCAGCTCAGGCTGCAAGAAGGGGACCTGCGGCCCAGCAAACTGCTGGGGCCCCTTCCGTGGTCTGCCAGTCCACCCCAGGGCTTCCCCTGTATTGTGAAGTTACAGTGTTCTATCATTCCATCGGACCCGTGACTTTATCGGATCGGATTAAAGTTACGGGTTAGATGGAATACACTTTCACATCCATTCACAACTAGACCGAGCGCAACTTATTTGCCACATAATAGATGGAATGATAGAACACTGGGACAGACCACGGCAGCAATAAAAACTAACCAAATGAATACCCTCTACGTGACACACTCACCCACTGCTGTCACAGCTCTGTAAAAGCGAAAACTACAGCTCCCATAATCCTTTGCGCACAGACTGGAAGTTACGCTGCCACGGACCTTAGTAAAGATGGCTGCCATCATGCGGCCATCTTTAATATGGGAAGGTGCACGGCCGTGAGCAGCAGCATAGGTGAAGTCATACTCGGTCCATGACTGACTCAATGACTTAATTTTCACTTGCCCCCCACGCAATTTTGAGCCCTGGTGTGAGTCATTCTCTAAGAAAGGTGGATGAAACTAAAAAGTGCGCTCTTTCCCTGCATGTGTGTGTTTTGTCTATATAAGATCTGTCTGTTCTCAAAAAAATTGTCTAACATTGCACCCTCGCTGACGTTTTTCTTTCATTGCGCCCATCATGAGAGAAGCATTGATGTAGCCATTGCTGATCGCTCCTTCTGAAAACACTAGTGGCCTGCTGTTATGCTAACCCTCTGGCTTCAATACATTAATCAGAAATAGGAATGCAGACAAAAAGTCTGACTTTTTTTTCCATCTGTATACATGATCCAGGTCAATGACTCAATTAAAGCCAGAGAATCGGCACATCAGCCAAGAAAATAGCATAGTATCCTCTTAAGGACCAATGGCAGAATTATTGCGTCATGGTTGTCTGTGCCACAAGGACCCATAACGGAATTATTCCGTCATGGGTCCCTAAGGGTTTAAGCTTCCCTGATGCACTATATATGTCACATCAAATGAAAGACCTTTTTGTCCTTTAAAAAACGGTCTACTGTATAATATGTGTTGGTGCAATAAATAAGAAAGATGGAAATTTGTGGTTTAACACAGCAAAAATTGCTTTGGTCCTTAACTGAAAGAGAAGCATCTGAAGCTTGGTCCTTAAGGGGTTAAGGAATAGGTCATCTATGGTATCCCCTATTTCCATTGTGAGAAAAAGACTAGTAGTAGTAATAAACCCTCAGCTCGGGGTAGCACATGCATCATATCATCGCAGTAAACCATATGTATAAACACTCTTCCTTCTTTAACCACCTTCCGTCCATGGCCGTTTGTGAACGGCTGGATGGGAGTCTGCTAGGAGCGGGAGGGCGTCTTAAGACGTCCTGCCCCTCCCCCCCTCTCGTGTGCGCGCACGAGAGGGAAAACTGTGAGCATGTAAACAGCCAGCGATGGCTGTTTACATACAAGCGATCAGGCGTCTCTAGAGACGCCCGATCGCTTGCGGGTGTGCGGGCCCCCCCCCCTTACATATGTCCCGCTGTCTCCTCGTCGCCGCTGCCGGTCCGTGATCCGATGTGGCCGGTGTGGCTGTGATCGGCACGGCGACGCTCTAACAGCAGATCAAAGGGAGATCATTACTCGATTTCCCTTTGATCTCTCTTCCTGTCCCCGAATGCAGGAAGTGATGCATGTTACATCACTTCTTGCATTCAGTGTCACTCTCCGGTGCAGAACACCGGAGAGAAGCTGATGAAGCACCCCCCCACATACACATGCAAATATGCGTCGGGTGCGCCTATGTACGAAAACTATGATTGCGCCCATTATGCAGCACATGTTACATATCGGCCCGAACGTCGGCGTGAGAGCAATAATTTTAGGGCCATCAATCACTGATAACACTGATAACGGGCGCGCAAAATTTTAAAGGTTGACATGTTTAGTGTCTTTACCCGACGTGACCCCGTCTTTTATATTATACCAAAAAATTGGGGTGAAAATGTTTCATAACATTTTATAGGGAAACATTTTTTTCAAAATTTAGGGAACTTTTTTTGTTTTATATAGTAAAAAATAAAACCCCCAGTGGTGATTAAATACCACCAAAAGAAAGCTCTATCTGTCCCCAAAAAATGGTATGATCTGCAGTCCTTTTCCATTGGCTCACAAATGTTTAAATTCCAGAACCCGCATTCAGTTTTACCTTCCAGAGTCTGACCTGTGTAATAGAGGCACAGTCCGCTTGTACTGCACTGATCACTGTAGCAGCATATTATAACTTATATTAGCAGCATGTTATCAAAATGAAAATGTTGCATTTAGGTTTTGCAACTCTCTGCAGCTGTCAGATGTGTCTGATTTATAATGTAAAGGCCCAATCCCATTCGCACTACCATGGTTTCAAAGTCCACAAGGTACATGTGGTGCTCAAGGTGACCACAATGTAGCGATTTTATTTTTTGATACAGTAGTTGCTGCAGCAAGCGCTTCTTTCTTTTTTGTTGATACTTTTAAAGTGTGTGTGTGTGTGTGTGTGTGTGTTTTTATAATATCTGATCAAAAAATGAAGAACTTGTGAGAAGACGTTGAGATCATGTTTTCTCTTGGTAACGCTTATGTGTATTTTTAATAAATTGAGGAAAAATAAGTATATGCCCCTAAGAATATAGATGACACAACAATTTATTGAATCTGATCTACCAGTACAGCTAGTTCCCCATTTTTATGCTGCCTTAACAAGAGTTCTCAATGGTTGCCCTCAAGGGGAGCCTGTCCTTACTTGATTATGTTTCTATTTCTATTACACAAGCCTTTTTTAAAGCACAATTTAGAACAGTATTACAGTTACTATTGAAATAGGATAATGCATTATGGAGCACTGGTACCTAGGGTGCTTTGTGATCCAAATCTTGACCAGCTCCTGTTGTGCATTCATGCCTGCCTTCTGAAAACTCCTATGCCTTGCTGTTGGTTAGTGAGGCCAACCATCATAGAAAGGGCCTAGTATGAAAGATTGCCCTGGTTTTGGGGGTTCCTCGGGGACTTTAGAGTATTTACACTTTTCATATCTGCTGCTTGTTGATTACTTGACCACAAGGTCACTTTGAGAAAATATCCAGTGGTGCTTTGCTGCCGAACAAATGACTTTCAGCCATTCACAAGATACTGTTTCAGAGGCACAGGTTGTTTACATCCCCCATTATTGGTGCTTCTGGCCCTGTCCAAATGCATGTTAAAAACGAGTTCTCCCTTGTTTTTAGGAGTCTCACACCCACACGGAAAAGACAGTAAATGATAAATATTTATTTCCATGCAGTGAAAAGCTAAAGGAGAACATCTTTACAATTCAGAAGTAAGTGTGTGTGTGTGGAGGGGTGTGTGTGTGGGGGGGGCGGTTTAAGGGTTAGGGGCCGGGTTGTGTGACCATTTTTCTTAACACACCCCATGTATAGTGCAACAGGAAACCTGGTCCAGAAAGTGGACTATGCTTTTAAGGGATGTTGGGTGTCTCCAATTTTGCGTTCAGTGTTCACTGACTGTTATCTGTTGCGAGAAACATTTTAACCAGATGTGAATGATATGCACACCTTCATGAAAATAAAGAAACTTGAGGAAATATATAAACCTGAACAAAAGTGGCATCTCCATTAATTGTTAAATAAAATAGTGTAAGCTCGATGGAGGGAAGGAGATGGAAACATTGTATGTACAAAGGCTGGGCAGTGTGCTGTTTTGTTTGGCACTGCACCACATGCAATGGTGATATAGGTGAGCAGTTTGCCAAATCTGTCATTTTGTTTCCTGCCAGGAAGTTTCCAGTCTCTTTCCTATCTTTCCTTTCCTATTAACACTTTAATTCATGGTGGACACAATGCTCTATGCGTTTATTTTGTTTGAGGATTTAAGGAGGCGGTGGTCTTTAGTTATATAAAGAGAGATTGGTTGTATTTTGGAAATGGCTGATCTATTCTACTACATACCACAAGTTGATCGGGGATTTCTTTTTGTATCATGAACATAGTCATAGTGATAGGTTTTGCATATATGATTTTTAAATGAATGTATTTATGTATATAATAGCATTGTTGAATTTACAGGACATTTCATGATATTCTATGCTATATTCTACTATGTTTTAATGAGCTATAAGGTTGGTCCCCATTCATTTGATGCGATAAAGCACAGACTACCCTGGTCTGCCCTCATCGCTATGATTAAAGGAGAACTATGGAGTAAGTGTTTTTCCCCATATTTCTCCTCAGGGTCACGGGAGGACATAAACTATTGTCCTCCCGTGACCCAAAGCTCAGTATACCACGACCTACAGCCCACTATATACTGAGACCGCCGCAGCCGGGACGGATCCCGACATTACTGTTGAGATCCACCCAGTTGCGTGATTGACAGCTGGCTCTGCCTATCTAGAGGAAGAGCCAGCTGTACCCGCTCCCGTTCGTTCCTCCAGTCAGCGCTGGAGGAGCGGGGAGGGGGGGAATCCCCGCAGGGAGCCGTGAGTGACAGTCACGGCTCTCTGCAGGGACAAGATCGAGAAGTGAGCGAGCGACGGTATGTGTTCGCTCACCGATCTATTGAGCCGACGGGTGACAGTTTCATTGTCACAGGTCGGCTCAAACTATGAGGCTGAGTGAAAGTCACTCACCTCATAGTTCTCCTTTTTAAACCCGTGATTGGGTGAAATGCGTCAGTTAGTGGCAGACTTTGGGAGGGACACCAGTGATGTGCTACAAGCTTCAATAAACTATCCCAGCGGAATCCGGTGTGCAGTTGGCTTTTCTGCTGTTTGTATGGGGTCATACTGGAGCAAGCACCTGGCTCATTCCTTTCCTGGGCAATGGAGGAGGGGTGCATCTTTGGTGTGCTCTTCTTGTGTCCTAAATTTTAATTACACTAAAGCCAAAAGCCGATTTTCTGCCAAAATTCAAGCTGTGGGTGGCCCTGTTGGTGCTACCCAGCTCAACAAAATTCAGTTGAAAATCGACTGAGCTGGGTGGAGAATTATCGGCCTACAGTTACTGCATCCCATCAGATACAGTTACTGTTCGGGTAGTGGAGATTAATCTATTGATTGTCTCATGTAGCCCACAGGCTGAGCGAGAAGAATCTAGCAGTGTATGGCTAGTGTTACGATGTGGATTAGCCACATGGGGAGATTGCTCTTCGGTTTATTGGATAAGGATAGGGAGGTTAATCCTAGATTTAGGTAATAATGTGTCTTTTGTGTTTACAGAAAAAATTGAATGAGGCAGGTAGAAAAGGGAATGCCTTTTATTCAATGAGATCTATTTTTATTAGACTTTTTCCAGTTGAAAACACAAAACCTCCCTGACCTATAACATGGAGGTAAAACCACATTACTCTGCAGTTAACAGCATATTTCATCATCCATAGTGACAACACAAGCCTTTACAATTTCTCCAAAATAGATCAAAGTTAACATGCCTTGTGAATTATCAATACAATTCAATTGTTGAACTCTATTCTGAAACTCATGGGTATAGTTGCCTCTGCCAGGAGGTTGGACAATAAGTAAAGCAAGGGGCACATATGACTATACACAGGATTGTACAGCACAAGGCACATTTGGCTTTGTGCCCCAATGAGGTGAAACATCTCTTCTCAGGTCTGCTTGGTTTAAGACGGGAGTCTCAAGCTCAATTAACTCAGGGAGCCACTGGACACATTTTTTAGTCCTGTGGGGGCTGCGTGCCAAATTTCGTGCTTCAAAATAAAATGTAACTATATACGATACAAGTGTTAATGTCTGTCACCTGTGTCTGTCACCTGATTATTAACTTGAACGGGTGAAAACTGCCGCTTGTAAACGGCAGATTAGGGATTCCTGCTGCAGGAAAATGTAAGTTCCTGACGCAGGAATCTTAATCGCACCTGAACTATAGGTGTGAATGGGGCCTAATATATATATACACACACATACAATACACGCCACCCCCTCCCCCCTATGAGTCCTCTCACCTGCTTACATCTTTGAAGGGAAGATGCAAGGAGACACAATCCCTGGTGATCCAGTGGTTGATTGGTAAGGTCTGGTCCAGAATTTACTAATCCATCCCTTCGGCTAGCGTTCAGTGAAGACTGTCAGAACACTGGCCTAAAGGATCTGACAGGAGCAGCTATGCAACCTGCATCTGACAGAGATGCAGACCGTGTAGCTGCTCCCACAAGTCAGGTACGCAGTCTGTGACCACGTGCCTGACTTGTCAGCTGGCTGCAGGCCACATAGTACCGGTTCACGGGCCTAAGTTGGCCCACTGGCTGGTAGTTTGAGACCCCAGGTTTAATACCTTTTTAAGCTGAGGTTTCTTCTATTGGCAGAGTCATTCTGTAGCCAGTATTATTTGAAGTGTCATACTGGCGCCCAGCGTGATCTGCTCACACACTTGAGGGTTGCTTTGGCACTTGTGTTTGTTTTCTTGCCCCTTTTTTGAGACGACTTATGGATGTCCCATCATTTCCAGTGTTTCCCCATTGAACACTGGGAGAAAAAGTGACTTTTGTACTTGCAGTAAATCTTTCTCCATTATTTAAAATGTATATAAAGCCAACACTTTCTTTTTATTATTAATTACAATAGAGGAGAGGGTTAAACTTATTGTTTTATTTTTTTATTTTTTTTGCAGTCATTCTCCTGACTGCAAGATCTAAAGAATGTTGAGCATCCCAAATCTTGCTGAGGAGACAATTCTGCACTGTTCTACAGCGGCTTCTCATGAGATTTGGAATATTTAGCATTGCCCAGGATCTTGGCAGGAAGATGATGTCACCTCTTGCACTACAGAAGCTGGTGAAAAGGTGAACGTATTTTGTAACTTTTTTTTTTTTTTTTTTTTTTTCTAGGTTCTATACTGCATTTCACTGAGGAGGAGGAAGGGGAGGGAGGACACTTAAAAAGTGGACCTATTTGTGTTGTACATGCAAGGCTATAGCCAATTAATGACACTGTGCCTTTTGATTTGCATAAAATCCAAATTCCTAGAGCCGTGGTGCCCAACCTGTGGATCGGAGTACAAACATGTTTCCAAACCTGTTCATCTGTCATGGCTGCTATAAATACAATGTGGAAATTAAGTAAGAAGAATAAAGTAGGGTACACATGGAGTGAATTTTGGCTGGAATCGGCTGAAATTCACTCCGGGTGTACCTATTCCAAAAGCAGAATTTCATCATTAGATCGACCCTTTGCTGAAAGAACATGTTTGGAAAAACTTCAGCTGAATGGTGCTTGCAGACAATCAAGTGTTCATGTGTTCTGACAGCAGCTGTGTTTGTAGCATAGGGTTAGGCATGGCCTAAGTTGGGGAAGTCTCACCCCCATATCCTCCAGTACAGAAAAGATGAGAGAGAGAGAGTATAGCTCATCGGTACCCACCAGAAACAAAGCTGTGGTGTACACGTTTTACCTGCGCCTGAAAGAATCGAGGCAGAAAAGATAATGATTAGCAGTGTTAAAGGTATTAACAACAAAGATGCCTTTCCTAGGTGTGCTGGAAGAGCTGACTTCTAACAGACAATACATAAAGTACTTTTGCTGAAAACCTCAGAAAAACCATTTGTGTGCAGACGGATCATACACGGCGTTGAGCTCTCATAGTTTGGGCATTCACGCGTGACAATGATATGTCATCATGGTGGACACACCCACTAAGTGACTCAATAGAGCTTGTCAACAAGTGCAGACGTCTGGCATTCACTTCCTTTACGCTAATGGATTTTCTCAGTTTGTTTAGGGATCACGGTTCCAGCAATTTCACACAAACTGTAGATAAAGCCCTGCATGGATTAGGGTTTGGGGGTTTTTTTCTTAGCAGGGGTTTTTTTTTTTAGCAGGGGGTTATTTTTTTTATGCAACCTTTTTATATTTCCAAAAAGACATTTAAGAAAAGTAATGTACAATTATTCAGAAGCACAATGTAAAATGCAATTGCATATGACAACCAATCACATTTTAGTTTGCTGCACTCAGACTAGTAAGAGACAATTTCTGATTGGTCACAGGGTGTTTTTTGCCCTTTGTACTAACCCTTCGTTTTTTACAGTAAAATCACAGCTCTCTTTATACTAACATCCAAATTTTATTTAAATCCTACTATATTCGTTTATGGTGCGTTATTTGAACCATGCGCGTAGTCCTCTACCCAAAGTGTTTTGATGAGCTTAGATAATTCCAATCAGCAAGACAGAGTGTAAATTATTTTTAAGCTTTGGCAATTATGAAATGGATTTCTCAATCTGTGCTGTAAACATTGCACGCAGCCAATATCATCTGCCTCAAGCTAACCTGTACAGGAGCTGCACCTCCCTGTGTACATGTTCCCAGTTGTCTACACTCCCTTCTGGATCACCTAACTAGCATCACCTGTGTTATATGACGTCCCTGTCCCCTCCAACAACATCTGCAGTCGTCCTCGTCCAGCAGGAGTGTCATCTCCACAAGCTGTGTCGGTGACGCTACAAAACATCTGGTCCAACAGGTTTGTGTCTCTCGCGTCTGCAGAATGTCTAATTATTCTAATAAACATGCAGCATTGGGAGGAAAACTCTGACCGAGAGCAGTCACTAGACAAACTCTCTCCTGTCTTTTCAGTAAACTTGGGACCTCCAAGCGAGATGTGAAATGGCTGCATGCCGTGTCTGGAGAGTGGTTCGAAGAGATCCAGAAAAAGAAGTTTAGGGATGACCAGGACGTCAGGAATTTGGTGAGAACTCCACTGACCCATCGTCTTAAGAAGAAAACCCCTAAGGGAGGTGAGTCAGAAAGAGAAGAGGGTGGTGGGATCTCTGTCAACAACAAAGGGGAAGAAGGACTTTCACTGATTTGTAAAGTAGTAACAGACACCCAGCACATGAACTGATTGGCATAAGCGTTACAGTCCAGGGTTTTCTCCAACGAGAATTGACTGTCGTAACAAAGAAATTATGGTAATCCCAGGGCTAAGAATGTAAAATTACTTTTTGATCCATCTGAAATGTGGTGTGTGTGTTTTATATATGCAAACACTTCCCAGTACTCAATGCAGGTGGGCAGAACATAGAAAGTATTTAAACTTTACACTTTTTTGGGGGTTAAGAGACCTTTTAAGGAGTTTATCTGTAAGGTAAGCTTGCTCTCGATGTGCTCATTGCTACATGCTAGAAATTTCCCAGGTTGGGAGCTCATATAGTTTTGAGTTAGGGATGGTACTTTGCCGAGGTACCTGACACAGTAATGTGGCTTTGCATATATTCGAAAATATATACAATAAAAACCTCTGTTTTTAATATAATTGTTGAAACCATTTCATTGGGCTTTTTTTGTGCAGACTAGTTTAGTGCTGGGGAATGTTGGTGTTGCCTTTGACAGTGTGCACTTTTCCTTCGCTAGTTATAAATCGATCTGTGTAATTTGTTATATGTATTGATTGAATTTATATACAGGTAGAATATAGGTCACAATTGCAATGTGTTCTACAACACATAAACTAAGCAATTGATTAAAGACTTCCTGCAAGTAGAGCTAGCAGCAGAAGTGATGTGCAAAGTTCAGTGACCCATAGCAATCAATACAATGTCACAATGCTTGCACATTCACCATATTTGGCAATGCTTTGCAGGATAATCCTGCTGGACATCTTAAGAATTACATACGGCATGTTTTTAAGTATCTATAGCTCTCTTGTGGCAAATAATTTTTCAAAAAACAATGTAGGAAAGAAGTATTTAAATTCTATATCACTAATTCAGGGTAATTACAAACAATGAAGGATATTTTTAACATTTCCCCACATTGTTCAATTCTTAAGTATACCTTCAGGTGTGGCAATGCCTTAAGAGTTCCCTTCACTGGAACTAAAGGGCCAAGCCCAACACCTGAAAAACAACCCCACACCACAACCCCTCCACCAAACTTTACACAATGCCGTCATGCAAGTACCGTTCTCCTGCCAACTGCCAAACCCAAAAACGTCCATCGTCTTGTCAGACAGAGAAACGTGATTCGTCGCTAAAGAGAACACGTCTCCACTTCTCTAGAGTCCAGTGGCGGCGTGCTTTACACCACTGCATCCGACGCTTTGCAATGTACTTGGTGATGTAAGGTTTGGATGCAGCTCCTCGGCCATGGAAACCCATTCTATGAAGCTCTCCACACACTGTTGTGCCAATCTAATGGCCACATGAAGTTTGGAGGTCTGTAGCTATTGACTCTGCAGGCAGTTGGCGACTTCTGCGCACTGTCCGCTTCAGCATGAGCCGACCCTGCTCTGTCATTTTACGTGGCCTACCACGTTGTGGCTGAGTTTCTGTTGTTCCCAGTTGCTTCCACTTTGTTATAATACCACTAACCGTTGACCGTGAAATGTTTAGTATCAAGGAAATTTCACTTATGGACTTATTGCACAAGTGGCAACCTATCACGGTACCATGCTTGAATTCACTGAGCTCCTCAGAGCGACCCATTTTTCACAAATGTTTGTGGAAGTGTCTGCATGCCTAGGTGCTTGATTTTATACATCTGTGGCCATGGAGGTGGTTGGAACACCTGAATCCAATGATTTGGATTGGGGTGCCCCAATACTTTTGGCAATATAATGTATATATGATAAAAGAATCAGCCTTCATGTACAAGTTGAAATTTGAACTATATTTAATGAAGGGGAAAAAAACGGCGTGAGAAGGTGTTTGGAGATTGGACAGAAGAGAAGAAATGAGAAGAAGAATGTAGGAGAAAAAAACACCCAGGCAAAGGGAAGGGTAAAAGAAGAACAAAGTGAGGACGTGAGGGGGACAGACTAGCTGCGGCTCTCTGGAAGGGGGGGAATCAAGCCTGTGAGTTGAGCAACCAGTCTTTGACACTGTGTTAAGCTTGCCATACACCTATAGATTATCTGCAGATTTTCTATGATCAGATGGAAAAAGTGCAACAGATTTCTCCATCTACGCTAAACTGTGTGGATGGTGGAATCTCCCACTGGCCAAGCTTGCTAGTTGGCCCTGCTGGCTGGAAAAATACCTGAACAATGCCTGCATCTAATCAGATTGTTCAGGTATTTTGAGAGCCAGCGGGGCCAACTAGCAAGATACTGATGCTTGGCTCAGCGGGATATTCCTCCATCTGCACAGTTTAGTGTAGATGGAGGAATCTGTTCCTTCTGACCATAGAAAATCTGCAGATAATCTATAGGTGTATGGCCAGCTTAAGGCTACAATTGTTAAGTTTGGGTGGCGCCAATGGCGCAGTTCAGAAGGGCCGAGGTTTATGCAGTAAAAAAATTTAAATATGTAAAATGAAATAAGATGGGTTTGATTTTTGTATCTGAGGGATGCAGTTAGATCATCCATGCATGTGATGTTGTTCACCCTCATAAACCAATTAACTTTCAGAAGGGATGTTTTTTCCCACGTCCCAGAGATGCAGGCTTGAGTTGTGTTGAGAAGGTGTAACACCAAAGATCATTGACCAAAAATTTGATCTTATAGCATTCTCAGAAAATATACAAAAGCGCGAAAGAGTTCTCTGGGCCTCTCTAACGCCAGCATTTGTCCTCAACACCCGGAAAAATACGTGAAATTACTCAGAGTTCTGAAACACCTAATTTGCTTATAATTAGTTTTCTTGATATTTGTTAGAAATGGAAGCAGATGAACTAAAATCTAATCTTAATGATAAAATGTCTTGTAGGAAATAATCCTTTTTCAGTGTTTATGTGCAGAACCCAAACAACACACAAGCCAGTCATGACTGGAAGTGTTACTTGGTAACCACTTTAAGGTCATTACCTGTGACATATGACTGTCTGGATTCCTTGCCCTGGGGCACTGACAGGCTATGTAGAGTTATGCTAACGTAGCTAGGTACATCATGCAATTTAGTCCTATGATTGTTATATAACCTTGTGTTACTAGTTCCACAATTAACACAATGCTGTTTGTCACACAGTCATCTGATGCTCCTAATTAAAAGGGATATAGAAATAACAACACATTTCACTGTTTTCTGGTTGGAATGCTGTCTTACCTACTTCAGTTTACATTATGATATAGTCCGTCCAATATTCATATTGTTTGGGTGTGGTATGGACAAATGTGCAGGTATGATTATACTTATCTTTGTAGTCCCTTAGCTCAAATTGAAGACGTAATTATCATATAATTTATAGAATTTTTAAGCTCATATGATTTTGATATTGATAATGGTCTGGAATGTACAGTATATAAGAATTGAAAAAACATGCTTTTTACTACCTACAATAATAGTTGCTGTTAAAGTGGACCTTGCACTTGAAATCAAGGTCCACTTTTTACTTTAGGCCTCCCTTCCCTTTATGAATTGCCATATGATAGTAGAAGAAAAACGTTAGAAAACAGGGGGAAGGGAAACGTCCTTACCTTAACCATCTGACGTACGAACTGCAGGGGGTTACGTCATTATCAATCTGGTGAGATCCCAGGGAATGTCCCTAATCTTGGAAAATGATACCCCAGCACAGTGCAGAGCATCTTTTCAGGATATTTGGAGTCCTCATTGTTCCCTGAATCTCAGCAGATGGAAGGTAACTTTGCCTAGGTGCTGGTGGGGCTAAGGTAACTATATATTTTTAACCTTTTTCCACCACAGGTGTTTTTCTACTATGATCGTATGATTATTTGTAAAGAGCGAGGAAAGCCTGATCTAATAGGAAGACCGTGCTTTCTAGAGCGAAGTCTGTTTTAGTCGAAGCAGTTTATTAGACGAGACCCTAAAAATCATGATCATTTGGAAAAGTGTAGTAACCTGTAACAACCACTCCAACTTCGGCTTGGTAAGTTAGATAAGGAAAGAATTGGCTATATAGCTTGTGGTTCTCCAAAACAGAACAAATCTATATACCTCACTATAACTTTTTTTTTTACCTCTGTATGGCTGCACTTCATACCTGTAAACAAAAATGTCAGCACACCTAACTCCAGTAAGCAGTTTGCCAGAGTTCTATACAGACCAATGTAGAACAATGGGCTGAGGAGCGCAACTACCTGGATGTGTTTCAATAGACCTGGTGTAGCTAGCAGTAAAAACTCATATAGGTAATATACAAATGGTTCATGGGAGCGCTACTACCATGGAAATGCTGGTATCTAATGCATAAAGGCAATGGACTCGCAGTTGGAAGGTCTCGTGGTATCTGAGTGTCAATTTACTGGAAAGGAACTTTCTCGATAAATGATTAACTCCAGTGGGGGATGTTGGCAGGTCTGGACGAAGTGTGAAGTGGTGGAGCAGCCCACGTACTCGGCTGGCCAAGCTGAGCCGCGGCGGCTGTGAGAGAGTTTGAGAGATAGAGGAGCCGCGAACAGCACTGACACGCCGGGCGCCGTTTGATCAATGATTCAGCGGGCTGCTGTCTCAGGGTTTTCGGATGTCTCGCACTTAAAAACGAAAGTGGTGGAGGGCTGTACAAGGGATGGAGGCTCTCAGTGGATAGACGGCTACGTGTTTCGAGGGGTTCCCTCTTTTTCAAGCCTCAGGGTTGTTTTTTGATCTATAGGGCTCCTCTCCCTGTATTGAGGAGCATTGCACACCATTCCCCGTTATCCACATTCCTGAATTGTGTCCTAACAGGTGTGCGCTTTATCCATTGTTGTTTTTTATACAGACCAATGTGACATTTTTGGGATGCAGTGGCCCCTTTTTACAAGTTATCATGCAGAACAACCTAATAGGATAATGAACAGAACATACATATTTATGTAATATTTCTGACCACCCAGCACAGTCCAAAATAATCTCTTCCCCCACAATGGAGTACCGAATGCTGTTCTCAGGGCCTGTAGACAAAGTGCTACTGATCAGCAGAAGTCGCAATCCGTGCACAGCACCTACCCATGCCTATATATGGAATCAGAATGGCAAACAATGAGTGCTTCATTTGGAGCCTTTTCCAATAATCATTAGTTGTGCCATTGCACAGAAAGCACATACTGCATGTGTGTGACGCTTTTATGGCTCAATGGGTCCAGCAACACCAATGGTCTGGCAAAACAAAGTAAAATGTGTAAAAGCAAATAGAAAGGCCGATGATCTGTGGTTAAGTGGAAAACAGCAGTGGGCTTGCGCCAGTGGAAGGAGTAAAGCAGCAGAACAAATAGCACCCTTGTCTGTGTATGAAAACGAGTTAAAAAAACATAATACGGTTACACTTGTGACCTAGATTGCAAAATATGCTATGGCTCCTAGGAATTAATAGTTTGAATAGTGTGAATCCAAAAAGCTTGCCTCCGTAGTGGAATATTGGCCCTGTTGATACCACAAGTAAGCCATGGAATGTGATCAGTTCCTCTTAATTCATGAATTTGGTGCTAAGCATTAACAAAGTGGAGCTCAACTGGCTTATCTCTCTATTTTAATGGGCTTGTTTTGACAGATATTCTCCAGGACTCCCTGAATGTTTCCGGTGTCTGCCCTTGAGGATACTTTTAGTTGTTTCGATATACAGCAGAGAGTACGGACATTTCAATAAGCAGGCCTAGTAAACTGTATTACTTTTGATAGTATTGGCATATCTGAAAGATTTGGCCTTTGTTATGGTGTGGACAAGTTGAATCACAAATTAGAAGCAACTCTTCTTGTCAAAAAAGTGATGGGGAACTTTTTATATTTTCACAGTATTTATCCTCCTCACATGAATGAATACTGTCATGTTGGCTTGTTATATTTTAGGCCCATTTAGAGATGAACTTGTGTCTGAAACCTCAACAATATCACTGTGTTGCAATAACTGGTTCAAAACAATATTATTCGCTCTGTCAAGTGCCCTCTAGAGCCTTTGGATATCTATGTTCTAAGAACTTGTTCCTCATCAGATTAATCTGGTGATTCCTTTCTACTACTGCAGAACAGAGGCGCCACAGCCCTAACAATTGTGGAACGGAAAGTTTTCACCTAGGTGTTTGGCATGTGCACTGGAATACCCTTCTGCGCTGCTCCAGTGTATGCCCCAAAGACCTACACAAAAACCTTCCCTTCTCACAATTTGTAGGGATATTGTGCATCTGTTCCGAGGTAGTAGAAAGGAATCCCCAGATTTATCTAATCGGGAACAAGTTCTTAGAGCGTGGGTTCCCTAAGGCCAGCTTACAGAGGGCACTTGACAGAGTGAAGAATAATGTTTGAACAAGTTATCGCGAATTGATAGCTGTGTTTATGGTTCTGTTCATTCAGATGCATAACTTACTGTATGTCTGAATGCCAAATACACACATGCATACATTATAAACAAAGTAAAAATCTTAGAGCTTTACTGATGAGACCTGACCCGAATAAGAACACTCAAAAAGTTCAATTTTGCATTTTTGACAAGAAGAGTTGCTTCAGATGAATGAACGGTATCATCATTTGTAATTTGCTTATTTGTAGTTCTATTTGTTCCCAAACAGGCCAAACCTTTTAGATACACCAACACCATAATTGTAAAATGTGTAACTGTATCTATTAACATGTCTGTGCTCTCCACTGTATAATGGAATGACTACATGCATCTTCAAGTGCAGATTTCAAAAACACTGGAGTGACCTTTAGATGGCCCTGGAAATTAACCATCAAAACAAACCCATGAATTGAGATATGCCAGTTGCAGTCCACATCATTATTGCTCAGCATCAAATCCATGAACTAAGAAGAATTCACCAAGGTGGTGGCAGGGCCAACATTCTACTACAGAAGAAATCCTGTAAGATTCACACCATGCGAATGGTTTTTCCTAGGGGCCTGAACACAAATTTGTCTCTTTCCTGTTGCATTTGAATCATGGGTGCTGTTTTGACATGCAGTTGGTGTTGCTGTGGCAATGGCCAACATTTGTTGACAACAGATTGAGCCAGGTGCATCACACACCTGTGCATTATGCTCTTCCTGTACGCATGCACAATGGCAGAACATCCTTATTCTAAACATAGGAACAGGTAAGTGCTATGTGCTTATTGCAACATCTGTTGATTAAGTGCACTTTGTCTGCAGGCCCTGGGAGCACCATTTGGGTGATCCTTTTTGACCATAATGGATGACCACTTTCATGGGGTTTTATATTCTGTTTACCGTTTGTTAGTTCTGTATTTTGCCCTCTAAAAGGGGGCCACCGCATCCACCAAACATCATGTTGGTCTGTTTGGAGAGCTGTAAACTGTTTCACTGTTTACAGGGTGCCACCATTTGCCAAAGTTTTTTCTTCTGGCATTAGAGATAGTGTGGGATAGTTTATTGGATTTTTCCCAGTTCAAACGTGTCTTTAGCTCTTGGTTTCCTTTAAAGATATAGTCCCTTTTACAGTCCCACACTCTGTCCAAAACAAAAATAAATGAGGTATTGGCTGCACATATATACTTTGCTGAAACATTACTATGTCTGGTGGCTGCAATGCATCTTGTGGTTTTCACCAGGAAGTTTTCATTTCATGTTTCCCTGTTCAAGCTGTTCTAACAATAGCTACATACTTTGTACTTTGATCATGTACATCAGATTTTTCTATGATAAGTTGGCTCAGATTGCACATGCTGCAAACACTTTCACTAATCGACATGTGGCTGCACACTGCTTGACCGAGATCTTCTGCATGGATGGACACATTTTATGGCGTGGAATATCTTTCACTATGTCAGGAGATAAAAGGCACCTTAACGCATAGTGCACTCATACATGGACCTTCCTCTAGCAGAACACAGGATATGGGATATGTGCCTTAACTCGTTCAAAATATGAGCCAAAGTATCCGATAATTGTACGTACGTATATGTATAGCTTCTGTGTCTCTTTTTTAGCTGGAATGATTATATTGTATTATTATTATTTTTATGCATGCATGGTGAACTTTCCCTTTTATTACAATCACTACTTTCTAGATCAGTGTACATGCAGGCAACATACTCCCAGCTTCCTGGAAACGTTCCTCAGCCATGTTTGGAGTTATGAGTTCAGTTCATGTGGATGTATGATTTTTATGCAGTAAAATTTTCTTCTAAAAGTTCAAATGTATCACAGGTTGAGGATAAATAATCATATGCTACTATGTTTTTAGACTTGGAATCCTCCAGGATGTCCTCATCGAGGACCTACCAGTCCCCGAAGAGCTCTAACACTGGACCTTCCTTCCTGAAGATCCGCTCGCCGTTCGCATCATTGTTCTCCTTTAGGAAGTCAAAGCATGAAGTGAAACTACCAGCACAAGAAGAGAGGTAATGGAAGACCTTTATCTGTCTGGTTATTGTACAAAGTGTGGCTTATATATTTACCCCTAGAAAAGCAATCTGATCCCTATTATATAATCCGTATTTTCCTTTCCCAAGTGTCACTGAAATTGGGAGGGGCATCAGCTGACAAGCAGCCACAAGCCACATTATGCGCCACCAGCTTCTACCTGGCCACAGGGCTCCCTGGCGCTTGTTATTCCTGGATAACCAGAAGGATGCAAGTTGTGTTGTCCTATGCTAAAATGTTTTTGGAAAGAAAGTCTAAAACGTTTTAGGGGAAATTATGACATTCAGACATACCTAAAGTAAAAGTATGTTGTGGTGGGCTTTTTTTTTCCCCCCAATCTCTGGTGGTATAATTTAAACTACTAATGTGTAATTGTCAAGCCAAAAACGTTTTTTTCTGGTTTTGAATAGAGTGGGGAATAATTAGAACCCCTATGGGGTTTTTACTGCTATCCAGGGGTCCTTTAGACCCCCTGGCCGAGCTGACCATGCAGCCACCAGGCCCTTGATGCTCTTAATCCGGCTCTGCCCCTCGGTGCTTTGGAGGTACATTGGTGCCAAAAGCAACCTCAAACTACGGTACATGTCTCTACCCCTAAATTCTTGGCTCTTTCCAACTGTTAATTGGAACCACTTACACCCCCTACCCACACTCTATTGCTGGTCATACACGCAGCAATTATAGCCACTGGCAACCAGATTGTCATGATTAAATGAAAGTACAATAGAGACCTATTAACGATTTTGATAGTCTGGGAAACGTCAATTAACTTTATGGATTGAAACAGATTTAATAGAATAATTGAGATCAAATGGAAGGTGATCCAATACAGGAACACCCATCAAAGTAGGGATGCACTGATACCAATTACTGTACTCGGTACAAGTACAGATACTTCTGAGCTCCAAGACTAAACTAGAGGGATTTGTACATCTGTTTTAATGTATGATTTTGTTTTTATAGACATATATAAAGGGATGCACCGATACCATTTTTGCAAGTACTGATACATGCCCAAGTACTTACAGATACAAGTACTGATACTTGTCTAAGTACTTACAGATACAAGTACTGATACATTTTTGTTTATTGTCTTGTGACAGTTTTCCTAAAACAATACAGACTAATGATTTCAGGACAGTGGTGGAGCGCCAGAGACAGTTCCCAGCTGCAACCGCTGCACCCTGGTAGTTCTCATGAAAATGCCAAGTATCGGTGCATCCCTACTAAAAAGCAATCGGATTTTACACCATGTTTTTTTTTTCCAGTTGATTGGCCAGCTGTCATTAAAAAATGGTGAATGATTCATTCTGTTAATTTTTCTAATAAACATTGAAGCTAAATTGACATCTACTGTCAGTAACCAGCAGTACACTTGACCTAACCTATATAATAAACCATTAAAGGAGAACTATGATGTGCTTTTCACTCACCTCATAGTTCTAGCCGACCTGTGACAATGAGACTGTCACAGGTCGGCTCAGTAGATCGGGAGGTGAGGGAAAACATACCGGGTTCGCTCACCTCTCGATCCTGTCACGGCTCTCTGCCGTGA
>NW_017306497.1:1280519-1286473 GCF_000935625.1 Nanorana parkeri
TGTTTCCCTGTTCAAGCTGTTCTAACAATAGCTACATACTTTGTACTTTGATCATGTACATCAGATTTTTCTATGATAAGTTGGCTCAGATTGCACATGCTGCAAACACTTTCACTAATCGACATGTGGCTGCACACTGCTTGACCGAGATCTTCTGCATGGATGGACACATTTTATGGCGTGGAATATCTTTCACTATGTCAGGAGATAAAAGGCACCTTAACGCATAGTGCACTCATACATGGACCTTCCTCTAGCAGAACACAGGATATGGGATATGTGCCTTAACTCGTTCAAAATATGAGCCAAAGTATCCGATAATTGTACGTACGTATATGTATAGCTTCTGTGTCTCTTTTTTAGCTGGAATGATTATATTGTATTATTATTATTTTTATGCATGCATGGTGAACTTTCCCTTTTATTACAATCACTACTTTCTAGATCAGTGTACATGCAGGCAACATACTCCCAGCTTCCTGGAAACGTTCCTCAGCCATGTTTGGAGTTATGAGTTCAGTTCATGTGGATGTATGATTTTTATGCAGTAAAATTTTCTTCTAAAAGTTCAAATGTATCACAGGTTGAGGATAAATAATCATATGCTACTATGTTTTTAGACTTGGAATCCTCCAGGATGTCCTCATCGAGGACCTACCAGTCCCCGAAGAGCTCTAACACTGGACCTTCCTTCCTGAAGATCCGCTCGCCGTTCGCATCATTGTTCTCCTTTAGGAAGTCAAAGCATGAAGTGAAACTACCAGCACAAGAAGAGAGGTAATGGAAGACCTTTATCTGTCTGGTTATTGTACAAAGTGTGGCTTATATATTTACCCCTAGAAAAGCAATCTGATCCCTATTATATAATCCGTATTTTCCTTTCCCAAGTGTCACTGAAATTGGGAGGGGCATCAGCTGACAAGCAGCCACAAGCCACATTATGCGCCACCAGCTTCTACCTGGCCACAGGGCTCCCTGGCGCTTGTTATTCCTGGATAACCAGAAGGATGCAAGTTGTGTTGTCCTATGCTAAAATGTTTTTGGAAAGAAAGTCTAAAACGTTTTAGGGGAAATTATGACATTCAGACATACCTAAAGTAAAAGTATGTTGTGGTGGGCTTTTTTTTTCCCCCCAATCTCTGGTGGTATAATTTAAACTACTAATGTGTAATTGTCAAGCCAAAAACGTTTTTTTCTGGTTTTGAATAGAGTGGGGAATAATTAGAACCCCTATGGGGTTTTTACTGCTATCCAGGGGTCCTTTAGACCCCCTGGCCGAGCTGACCATGCAGCCACCAGGCCCTTGATGCTCTTAATCCGGCTCTGCCCCTCGGTGCTTTGGAGGTACATTGGTGCCAAAAGCAACCTCAAACTACGGTACATGTCTCTACCCCTAAATTCTTGGCTCTTTCCAACTGTTAATTGGAACCACTTACACCCCCTACCCACACTCTATTGCTGGTCATACACGCAGCAATTATAGCCACTGGCAACCAGATTGTCATGATTAAATGAAAGTACAATAGAGACCTATTAACGATTTTGATAGTCTGGGAAACGTCAATTAACTTTATGGATTGAAACAGATTTAATAGAATAATTGAGATCAAATGGAAGGTGATCCAATACAGGAACACCCATCAAAGTAGGGATGCACTGATACCAATTACTGTACTCGGTACAAGTACAGATACTTCTGAGCTCCAAGACTAAACTAGAGGGATTTGTACATCTGTTTTAATGTATGATTTTGTTTTTATAGACATATATAAAGGGATGCACCGATACCATTTTTGCAAGTACTGATACATGCCCAAGTACTTACAGATACAAGTACTGATACTTGTCTAAGTACTTACAGATACAAGTACTGATACATTTTTGTTTATTGTCTTGTGACAGTTTTCCTAAAACAATACAGACTAATGATTTCAGGACAGTGGTGGAGCGCCAGAGACAGTTCCCAGCTGCAACCGCTGCACCCTGGTAGTTCTCATGAAAATGCCAAGTATCGGTGCATCCCTACTAAAAAGCAATCGGATTTTACACCATGTTTTTTTTTTCCAGTTGATTGGCCAGCTGTCATTAAAAAATGGTGAATGATTCATTCTGTTAATTTTTCTAATAAACATTGAAGCTAAATTGACATCTACTGTCAGTAACCAGCAGTACACTTGACCTAACCTATATAATAAACCATTAAAGGAGAACTATGATGTGCTTTTCACTCACCTCATAGTTCTAGCCGACCTGTGACAATGAGACTGTCACAGGTCGGCTCAGTAGATCGGGAGGTGAGGGAAAACATACCGGGTTCGCTCACCTCTCGATCCTGTCACGGCTCTCTGCCGTGATAGGGGGAGCGGTTGGATTCCCCTCTCCCCCCTCCGATCTGCCAGCGCTGACTGGCGGAACGGACGGGGGAGGGGGCGGGTACAGCTGGCTCTGCCTCTAGATAGGCAGAGCCAGCTGTCACTCACGCAGCTGGGCGGATCCCATCATCTAAGTCGGGATCCGCTCCGGCTGTGTCGTCTCAGTATACCGCGAGCTGTAGCTCGCGGTATACTGAGCTTAGGGTAACGGGAGGACGCTAGTTTGTGTTCTCCCATTACCCTAAGGAGAACTATGAGGAAAAACACTGACCCCATAGTTATCCTTTAATACGTAAAGGATCAGTTTACTATCACCAAATTTCCTCCCTTCCCCAAACAAGAACCCTAAGTCTTATACTTCCCTTACCGCTCCAAGATCTTTATGTGGCCCACTGGGAGCCACACAGCCTCTTCTCTCTAAGTCTTCCAGCCAGGCTCTGCTCACATGTGTGCCATAATCTTCATACATTCCTATGAAAAGGCTGTCCGTTCATAACAATGCCAGTCACAATTTTGTAGCCACTAGGGAAGTTGGCAGGAGGGACATGCCATGAGACTTCTGATCGCTCCTTCCATAAAAGGAGGAAAACCTTTTTTTCAGACTACTGGGGTGCTCTGCAGGTTAAAGGAAACCTGTGCTAAGAGAAATACCATTGCTGACCTCCATCTGAATACACCAGTCTCCCCGTTGTCTCTGGCCTCCGTACTTTCAAAGTCAAGGAGCTGGAGCAAGTATACAACTAGTGAAGTCAGAACTCTAAATTTGCAGACTTGTCTTAGATCAGTGATTGAGAAAGTATTAACACCTTTACAGCTGGCTACAGCCAGATAAGGGCTCCTTATGCAGGAGGTGCGGTAGGTTGGCTCCCGATCATGTGTTCATATACGCGTACAGCTCCATGTTCTAATTGAGAACTTAACAAGGGAAGCCTGTGTGTTTTTGTCAGTACAGATAAAGAAGGGTTGTTGCACTCCTTGCTGGAAATCCCCGTGTTCGGGGAAGGGTGCTTGGAATGACCGCAGATGATGCCGCCAGTTGCAAATAGTATAAGAGAAACGTCACCAGCACACCAAATTCCTTACAGGGTCAGATGATTGATCAATTTGATGATCCTTTAAGGAATTTGGTGTGCTGGTGATGTTTCTAGTGCTTTTCACTCACCTCATAGTTCTAGCCGACCTGTGACAATGAGACTGTCACAGGTCGGCTCAGTAGATCGGGAGGTGAGGGAAAACATACCGGGTTCGCTCACCTCTCGATCCTGTCACGGCTCTCTGCCGTGATAGGGGGAGCGGTTGGATTCCCCTCTCCCCCCTCCGATCTGCCAGCGCTGACTGGCGGAACGGACGGGGGAGGGGGCGGGTACAGCTGGCTCTGCCTCTAGATAGGCAGAGCCAGCTGTCACTCACGCAGCTGGGCGGATCCCATCATCTAAGTCGGGATCCGCTCCGGCTGTGTCGTCTCAGTATACCGCGAGCTGTAGCTCGCGGTATACTGAGCTTAGGGTAACGGGAGGACGCTAGTTTGTGTTCTCCCATTACCCTAAGGAGAACTATGAGGAAAAACACTGACCCCATAGTTATCCTTTAATACGTAAAGGATCAGTTTACTATCAGCAAATTTCCTCCCTTCCCCAAACAAGAACCCTAAGTCTTATACTTACCTTACCACTCCAAGATCTTTATGTGGCCCACTGGGAGCCACACAGCCTCTTCTCTCTAAGTCTTCCAGCCAGGCTCTGCTCACATGTGTGCCATAATCTTCATACATTCCTATGAAAAGGCTGTCCGTTCATAACAATGCCAGTCACAATTTTGTAGCCACTAGGGAAGTTGGCAGGAGGGACATGCCATGAGACTTCTGATCGCTCCTTCCATAAAAGGAGGAAAACCTTTTTTTCAGACTACTGGGGTGCTCTGCAGGTTAAAGGAAACCTGTGCTAAGAGAAATACCATTGCTGACCTCCATCTGAATACACCAGTCTCCCCGTTGTCTCTGGCCTCCGTACTTTCAAAGTCAAGGAGCTGGAGCAAGTATACAACTAGTGAAGTCAGAACTCTAAATTTGCAGACTTGTCTTAGATCAGTGATTGAGAAAGTATTAACACCTTTACAGCTGGCTACAGCCAGATAAGGGCTCCTTATGCAGGAGGTGCGGTAGGTTGGCTCCCGATCATGTGTTCATATACGCGTACAGCTCCATGTTCTAATTGAGAACTTAACAAGGGAAGCCTGTGTGTTTTTGTCAGTACAGATAAAGAAGGGTTGTTGCACTCCTTGCTGGAAATCCCCGTGTTCGGGGAAGGGTGCTTGGAATGACCGCAGATGATGCCGCCAGTTGCAAATAGTATAAGAGAAACGTCACCAGCACACCAAATTCCTTACAGGGTCAGATGATTGATCAATTTGATGATCCTTTAAGGAATTTGGTGTGCTGGTGATGTTTCTCTTATACGTTTTGTCAGTACAGGCTCCCTTTAAAAATACTTGCCTGGGAGGATGGAAATGCTAGTTACCTGACTCTTAAGGAGATGAGCAGTGGCAATATTTCTCTTCTGACAGGTATTCTGGGAACTGTGTGTTTTTCCATCCCGTTGACCGTGTATGTGCCATGCCTTCAGCTACACTCTAAGTTAATATTTAAGTACAGGTCCACTTTTAGAGCCATGTTTTTAATTCCATGGAAAATAAAACATTTTAAAATGGAACATGCGTTGTTAGTGGGAACTGTGTCCTCAGCTAAGCCAGGCAGAACCATTAGGGGATCTAAAGTTATTGAAGTGCTGAGGAGCGTGGAAACGAAAGTAATTACTCCCATCAGGAAATCCTGCAGTTTTCAACAGGGACACGCTACATGGATACATTTTCCCTCTGCTGTGATTAATCTTAATGATTAATAGCATATCCCATTAAAAGGGTGTGATTAATCAACTGAAGTTCTGGCAGTGTGACTGATTGGGATATTTGAGGACATTGTGCTACTTGGAGAGGAAAAATTTCCCGGGATTGCCTCAGAATACTATGTGTGGCAGCTGTCACTTAAGATACATGTCTTTAAATAACTAAATCTGAGAAATCCCCTGTAGACCAGCCCTTATGTGCCAACGATAGGGCATATAGAGAAGCACAGACTGGCATACTGGTACTTCCAGTAGAGATGCCGGGGTCATCCCCTTCAATTTAATTTCCTCCAAGACAAAACACGGTTGACACCCATTGACCACAGCCCAATATCTTTTTCCTAATTTTCATTCTTTAAATTGTCTGAACTGTAAAATGAACAATAGAATATCAATAAATACTTAACATTCCGTGCCACGTTACACACCTGTATTTATATCTGGGTGCTGCAGGCAGGGCCGGATTTACTCCCCCTGCCGCCCCAAGGCCAGGTACCACAATACGCCCTCCCGTGCCGCCAACCCCCCCTCCCCATCAATTGAGAATGGCAACCAGATGGCAGGGCCGGGGGGGATACGTATTGTGGAACCTGGCCTTGGGGCGGGGCTAGTTTCAATTTTTTTTTTTTACTGTTTCTTTATTTTTCTCACTTTATATTCAATTATTTCTTCTTATTTTTTT
>NW_017306497.1:1287860-1308146 GCF_000935625.1 Nanorana parkeri
CCCCCGTCGTGATTGGACGGCGGCGGACTGTAGTGTGCGGCCGGTGGACACCTTACATCTTCCCCACAAGGTCACCGCTGCCGCCCCTCGGTGGCCTTGTGGGAAATCCGGGCCTGGCTGCAGGTCCTCTTTCACCGGTAATTATTGTTCAGCAGTAGTGACACAAGAACGCCTTGTCTATGTTACTTAAGAGAACTGTGCCCAAAGCTGTATTATTTTGGGAGGAATGATGCAGTATTTAAGATCATTGCTGATCTTCGTGTGCAGATCTAATTTTTCAAGTCTTTCTTTGACAGTCATGGGGGTTCTGTGAATTGGCCATCTGGTTCTTTTCTTTGGGGTGCATTATCCACAGGCAGGGCCTTGGTTTGGGAAGTGTTCTGCTGGAAGTATTTACTGATTCTTGGAAAACCTGACCATTTGTGTTCCTTGTTAACGGTGCTTATGGATTCCTGCATCTGACCTGGACAATACCCTTCCCTGCTCCCCAAGCCATCGATCTTTCTCCCAACAAGGTCCCAGACAGGTTCTCTATATGATGCACATGCATGCCATGGCCATATTCCTAAGGGTAAGCCTTACTGTGAGGGACCACTGGAGGCTGCAAGGAGTATGGCTTGTGCTTAGGAATGAATAGGGCCACAGCATTCATGCACAGTATGAAGAGATGCCAGCTGGGAACCTGGTGGAGAAAAGATTGTTGGATCAGGAAGGAAGATAAGTATTATCTTAGTTGGCTGCACTCTGGTATCTTTTAAAACTCCTTAGGTGAGATACAGCAGCCATTATACGGGGGTCCCTTGATCCCTGTTGGATTTTTTTATTTTTATTTTATATTGTAGAAAAATGCAACAGAAGGAACTGGTATAAGCAAAGGCAGTTAATGTGAGCGTTGATTCTCCCCTTCAACAGAGATCAAGCGACTAGGCATTTGGTAATATGACTGGCTCCAACAGCACTGTTGTCTGCAGGCATGGAAGGGATTTAAGGACTTTTGTTTGCTATTATGACCTTCCAGGGTGGGCAGGGTAGCTAAGGGTGCCTTGTAAAAATTAGCTCACTACCAGCTCTTTTAATTTTATGTGCACGAATATGTTCATGGAGCAAGGTTGAGTTTTACACTCCTGTGATACAGCTATGTAGATCTGTAATCTTATGAGATATATATATATATATGGCACTGCAATGGTAAATGTAGATTAACCATGACCTGACATTTGAGTGGAGTGCCTTCTCTACCTTTTCTCCACCAAATCACCTGCCAGCGTGAGGCCATTGCAGGAATGGATTTCACTGGCATGTAAATTGATCCTTGTGTTATTAGCCAATAGAGGGCTCTGGGGATTTAGCTTTCTTCCTGTTCAGAGGATGCACAGAGAGAGAAAAGAGTCTTTGTGTTTGTAGGAATGCTGGGCTGTGATGTGAACAACAAACTCTCCCAGGATGTAGGGCAGTAAAGAGGCTGCATAGTTTAATCAGCAGTAGGGAGTGACAGAAACCGGCTGGATTTCTATTGGAAATGTGTGCCTACTTGTTTCCAATAATTGACTTGGCAAGTCTGACCCAGCGCTAATGCAATGGGTTCATCACTCCCATTAGACACAGTAGGCAAGGGCCTGTAGGTGGCAGTTAAAGAGACGACTTTCCTGTACAGTTATCAATCAGACATTATTTATTCTTTTTTCAGTAGAAACACGACTATTTCATTTATGTGGTCACAATATTTTAAGCTGTATTGTAAGTACAATAACATTCTGCTAAACAGGTGTTCCTAGCTGAAGGGGTCTTTTTACATTCCTACTGGTTCCAGCAATGGAAATCTGGTCCTGTAGATGTGAATGAGGCCTAATAGATATGTGGATGGGGGTTGTAAAGGGGTCATAGATATGTGGGGGGGGGGATAGTAGTTGTGTACAGCTATTTCATGCTTTTTCTTGTAATTAGACAAGTGGATTATAATGGGGAATATTACACTGTAATGTTCCCTATTATCTATTTCTCTGATTAAATGAAAAAAAAACTGGGCTAAACGCCCAGTTTTCTTAGACCGAGCGCAGAAGTCCCTGTAGATAAGTCTTCTCAAACAAGTGCCTATTGTTGCTGGAGAGTTAAGTACATGTGATCGTGGTCCGACATGAAGGAATGTGCACACAATGCAATGAACATGTTTTGTGTTTTGGGTGTCTGTGTTGCTTGGTGATCACAGTCATCTGCTCTGTGACTTGGCTCATGAGATCTTTGCACATGGCGATCACTCTGTACTTTAGCAAGTAAGAACCTGATCACCAAGATGACTGACAGGCCGTATGCGTCAGTGCCTTTCCCTCTAGAGATTCTTAATTATAAGAAAAAATACTGTGGAGTGCTGGAAGGCAGGGAAGGACAGCCATCACCATCACTCTGATTTTATATCTGTGCTGTAGCTTCACTTCTGCAGATTATTTGGTGAATAAATAAATATGTTATGCCGTATATATGTTATTCTTTAGGTTTGGTTGTTAATTCCACAGTTTGATATTGTGATTGATTAAAGGTGAACTGTATCCAAATAATTCCAACTATATTATTGTATACTATATATTGTATCCAAATTAAGCTTTATTTCTGCATGCTTACTGGCGAGTTAAGCCACTTGCTGCCGCCTTGTGGAGTTGAGTGTATTTCTTCCCCCTAATTTCAAAAGATTGTGATTATCCATAATGTAGAATGAACAAATCCATTTGGGAATCCACCTTCATTTTTATGGAAGGGAGGGGTGAAGGGACACTTGAAATGCACATAGCAAGCATGTTATAAGTCACAAATATTATTTAGGATTAATAGTGTCAACAGCTGTTACATCACTTTTCAATATAAAGTGAGGCAGTACCCTTACAGTACATTTGAAGACAAGAGGGTTAGGAGGTACCTGCTCATGAGAGCTTACAATCTAAACGGGAGGTTCAGGTGATGAAACGGGTAATAACTGAGGATGAGTTGAGAAAGTAAATTTCAGTTGTCAGGTAAAGGTGAGATAGGCTTTTCTGAAGAGATTGTTGCCTTTAGGCGATCCCTAGAAAAACAGAGTAGGAGATAGCCAGACAGATTGGGGTAGGGAGTTGCAGAGGATGGGAGAGGCTCTAGAGAAATCCTGGAGAGGAGCATGAAGGTGACAAGGCAGCTAGATAGCAGGAGGTCTTAGGAGGAGTAAAGAGGACGGTTTGGGTGATGTCTAGAGACAAGTTTGGTGGTGTAGCTTGGGGTAGAGTTGTGAATGGCATTGTATGATGATGGTAACTGAGCTGTTGGTGAGGTGGATGAATCTGGAAGCAGCATTCATGATAGGCTGAAGGGGATATAGCCTGTGTACAGATAGGTCAATGAGGAGGGACTTGCAATAGTCAAGACAAGAGATAACAAGGGAGTGAATTAGTAGATTGGTGGGGTCAGAGGTTAAGGAGGGGGATATCCTGGAAATGTTAGAGGTGAAGGCAGCAAGATTTGGACATTTATTGTGTGTGTGCTTATATATTCCTTGCATTGATCCTGCATATTCCAGTTCCTCCTGTACAATATTGCCACAGCATGCAGGTGCTTCTTGTATGTTTGTTTTCTGTATCTTACAGTTCAAACATATGCTAGTTACACTTGCAGTTTGCCATCCCTGCACAGACTTCCCTCCAAACGCATACTGAAGCTGCCCATACCCACGGGTTGAACAAAAAAAAGCAGATTCCGCCATCAATGCTACGAGTGCGTTAATCTTGGACTCCCCGGTGTTTTGTTTGTATTCGGACAGCAGCTATCAGAATACTCGAATAGAGTCAGCAGCTCATTGGCAGCAGATTCTGTTTGTAGGAAGATTTTCCAACCGGCTCCTTTTGATAAGCTGATCGAGGGATGTCAGCCTAAAGGGTGCTGACAGCGTCACCCACTGTGTGAATTTAGGCCGGTTTATCTAGAACGCAGCATCAACATCCTGGATGGCACATAAAATGTATGTACCATGTCTTGCCACTTTTTAAAAGGGCTGTACTAGGCTAAAATGACCGGTAAATTAATATGTAGAATCACTACTTTGCAGCTCTCTGTCCTCCGTTCTCTCTTTATCCCTCTTTTTTACTTTAATTTTATTTATTTCCTGCCCCCATTCATCTGCTTCTCTCTCTTACCTTGCTACTGCTTGCAAGGCTTCACTGATTTGGTCCTGGTCATGTCAATAGCACATGTGCTCGATCTTTTGCCATCGTGTTCTGAGTGAAGGAGTATTATACACTCTGGACCTAATAACTCCACAGTGCTGTTCCACTTTGTGGAGCACATTTTTGATGTATGCTTATTACAGATAACCGCAAGCTGTTAAAGCGGATCTTTAGCTATATGTTGAAAATAACACACACACCTTTAGAAATGTTTAGTAATGACAATCTACAAACACATACCTCTAGATCAGCGTTTTTCAACCACTGTGCCGCGGCACACTAGTGTGCCGTGAGATATTGTCTGGTGTGCCGCGGCTTTGGCTCACAAATAGACCAATCATACCGGTGCGAGAGCAGGGGACGCGGGTCGGCAATGGAGCCGCGACGAGAGCTGGGAGCGTGGAGCAGCCGCGATGACATAGCTGGGGCCGTGGAGCGGCGGTGACCGGGTATAGAGCGGTGATGCAGCCGCGTGACAGAGCAGGGGGGCGTGGAGTAGTGACGGCGTGGAGAAAAGATGAAGCCGTGACAGAGCCGGAGGGGTGGAGCGATGAAAGGTTCTGTCACGTCTCCAGCTCGGGGGGAGGAGCCGGTGACGTGACAGGAGCTCTGAGCCGTTACAGAGCCGGAGCATTGATAGAGGCAATTCTGCCAGCATCCCTCAGAGGACCCCCCTTTCTGCAGGTCTTGTCACGCTCCTAGCAACTGGGAAGGTGAGGGGGTTCTTTTCCATGACACACCAGCAGTGTGCACTTGACTAGTGTAAAGAAAAAGAAAAAAAGTGGGGCTTTAATAATGCCAAAAGACAATTCTGAATAAAAATGTCTTTTTATTTGAGATATGTATACACTTTACACTTTCAACCCAGGGGTGTGGTGCTTAAATACTCAGGCCTTGGCCAGCACTTAAATGTATGAAGAGTGTGCACTAAAGTTTAATTTTTTTAACATTTTCTAATGGTGGTGTGCCTCGTGATTTTTTTCATGAAAAAAGTGTGCCTTTGCACAAAAAAGGTTGAAAAACACTGCTCTAGATAACTGCAGGCTTTCTATTCTTTGCATACCTTATTTCTCTTTTCTTCCCCAGTCTATTGGCAGTGGCCATGTTTACTAAGGGCTGAATACTAGCTCTCCTATTCCTTAAAATCTGGAACATGTAACTAGGACATGTGACCATGCACATCATCTCAGGGGAGGAAAGCGACTTTCCCTGAGATCTCGTGAGATTACAGATGAGATTTCCCAGCAATGCTCTGCTGATGACAAGGCAGTCCCAGTGTGCATTGCTTTGCCAAACTGAAGTCATTTTGCCATTTTCAAAGCAGGAGGTGAATGCTCTGCAAGTGTAACTATTTCAAAATCACAGCATTTTACACATGACAGGTCTGTTATTATTAATCATCATACATAGAGGGACGCATTGGTAGAATTCAGTTTTTGAGTGTAAAGGTCTGCTTTAAGGTGTTTGTTTTATACTTTTTGATGTGGTTGGTTGACGTTATTGCACTGCTGCTTTTCCATACCTCGGCCATAGTACATCATTTGAAATGTCATCATAATGTCTCTTGTCCTTGCAGATACAACATCTTCTCAACTTTGAACCGGCCACCTCCAAGCACTGAGCCAGTGAAAAAGAAGGTGGGTGAGATTGCTATAGATTCCACAACAAATGAATGAATTCCATCATGTGAAGCATTTCCGACTGTCATTGTGGGCCTCATATATGCACACAAGTGCTTACAAGAAGAAATGTCCATCTTTTTATAACCAGTTAGCTCTTCTCTTAAGTAAGAAAACAAAAGGCTGACTTGTTGGTAGGGGCAAATAGGGCCGTTGTAGAGATGCTTCATACATGAAGGCCAATATTGTAAGGCAGCTTATTTTACAGTTGTTTCGAAAGCTATTTCTGTAATATATGTGGAAATGGAGATCTAAAGGTGATGCAGAATTTACCACCTACACTCTCTTCCATGTTCCTGGTCCCCAGATACACAACAGGTAAGCCTCACTGCAGTCTGCCAATCCCCTGAGTGCTGCAGGGGAACAGTAGATCGATACTCGAATTGTTTGGTTTCTATGATTCAGCCGGTGATTTCTCTTCAGTGGCAGGAGTGGTAAGTATTAACGTCTTTGTAGGTAGCAGGTTTATGGGCACTTTCAGTAAGGTGATAGGGTCACTTTAAATGCTCTTGGTGGTCCAGCACAGATCAATTCGAATGAACACTGGAAAGGCTTGAAAACCAGGGGGGCTATGGTAGCTAAACATTTACTATGGACTGATTTTCATTTGTATTCTGTTATATTCTTCTTTTGCAGTTTGAAATCTACCACTCAGGAAGAAGCGTAAAACAGATTGCAAGTTTTTTTGAGGGCCATCAGAAAAAAACTAACCAAAATATCCCATCTGATGTGCAGCTGCAGAGAGAAGCTTTCCAAGGTGAGGAAGGGGGTATTTTAAGATTTTACAGTAAGGCCTTATTCACAAGGCTAACAGCCGGCCCGTACAGATCCGTGCTGCATGCACGGCCGTATCAGGCTGCTCCTGGGAAGGACAGGTGCTGCGTGTGATTGTACGCAGCAGCCCGTTCTTCTCTATGGGAGTACGCCGCCGTACGCTCACCCGAACTGCACGTCAGTACGGAGACAGGATGGCTCCTGTTTGCGTCCGAGCACGGAGACCCGCACCGACATGCAGTTCGGGTGAGCGCACGGCCACGTATTCCCACAGAGAAGAATAGGCTGCTGCGTACAATCACACGCAGCACCTATCCTTCCTGGGAGCGGCCCTGCACGGATCTGTACGGGCCGGCTGTTAGTCGTGTGACTGAGGCCTAATGAAGATAGTTATATTCAAAAAGATGACATTGAATTAGCTGATTTGTTAATTTGCAGTGAACCATAGAAACCAATCAGCTTTTTTTCTGCTTAGAGCATGCTAAAAAATTGAAACCAGGGATACTGCTGCCAAAGAGTGTATCTAAGCAACTTTCAAACAACATTGTTTTTTGGACTCCTGCCCCCTGTGAGAAAATTACAAAACTGGCATAATAGATAACTTTAAAGTATCACAAAATACATTGATATTGTACGCTGTGCATCAGAACAATATAGCAGGTTGTTGTATAGGAGATATATATGATTGTCTTGGCTAGCTCAGGTTCCTCCTCTTTGTTGCATACAAGTAATGTTTCCAAATATTCTATTAACATTTTTTATTATTGCAGATAAAGTAAAAGCAATGGTTCTCAACATGTCACTAAAACACAATGCTCGTTAAAAAAACAAAAACCATAGTGTAAACATAGTTGGAAACAGTATAAATCTGCTGAACAGTTTAATTCTGAACACAGCTATACACAACAATACAACTATATAAAATCTTCTCACCTGGCCCAGTGCTGCTCTACAAGCGTATTTTTTGCTATGGCAAATTAGCCTATTGTGCGATCTTGTACTTGGAAGGGTTAATGAGTGTGCAGTGCTCACATATGGGGCCAGCTGAAATTTCTCATCAGATCAGGGACAGCTGAGTATAAGATAGTGAGGGGGTGTAGTTACACTTTTTTCTCTAAAGGTGCCCATACACTACTTTCCTACTGCCCATTTCTACTCTACGGTCGCACGTCTTTTGTCTTCAGAGCACCCTTGAAAATCTGCCCAAATACATACAATTTTCGGCGGGTTAGTGGCGTGCTTGGAAGACAAATGCACACTGTCCGCTCAGCATTGGAATCATCGGAAGTCGCAAGTACGATCTGCCTGTCCAAGATGGGCAGATCGTACGAGATTTTAATTACCTGACAACCATCGCACAACGAAAGTCGTGCGATGGTTGTAAGGTGTATGGCCAGCTTTAGAAACCAGATGTGTTGCTTTTTTTGGCTGTGCTGTCTGGCAGAGGTGTGTTAATCACAAAAGCGGCTGGACAGAATTGCACATTCTTTGGCAGATTTGTCACATGTGTATTTTGAGGTTCCCCTGGACTTTAATTCATAATGAAAAAAAATTCCCATCTCATCTACACATTTTACTCTCCTATGCATATGATTATTGATAGCGTTTGCATATAATTAAGAAAATAGTGCATTTTTTGCACTTGTAGTTCTTGCTTGACTTTTTTGTAATTCCCCTATGAGCGATTTTTTTAATTCTCGCTGTCTCTGTGAATCCAGGCTCCTGTGTTAGATTTGGTAAATATAGTACAAGAGCAATATTATGACAGTGACTCATACATTCCTTTTTATCTAGGTTATTCTAGGAGGGACTGCTGTCCCATAAAAAAAATAGAAGCTAAACGCCAACAAATAAAATGTTTTCTGCAGTACTGAGCATGGGAAAACACAACGTGGTGGCTGTGTAACATTATGTATTGATGAACAGTGATTTATCATACAAACATCATTATTTTTGCATGTATTCTTTTCCTTGGCTGCTCATTCTTTTGTAATGCTCTTTTAGATGCTGTTTTTACATTTGGGGTTTGTGTTTTTTTTTTTTTTTTATTATTATTATTCATTTTGGGTGGTGCGGCATACTGTGAGTAAAACTAGAACTTGTCAGTGCAGCTTGCAGGGTCAGTGATATGATCATGTTTTGCTAGTTTCCTCCCTCTGTGGCCACAAGCGTTCCTGCCTCTGAGAATTAAGTTGCCGGTCTTATTAGTTTTATTCTTTTGCCCACAGTGTACCCCACCACAATTCCACCCAAAAAGAAAATGAAGAGCTATGAATAGAGGTCGTATTTAAATGGTTGTGTAGCCATTTAGTTAAAATATATGGCCAAAAGTATGTGGACACCACTATAATTTGGGTATTTTCTGTGAAGGATACTGTTAGTGCTATAGCATACAAAGACATTTGTGCGCTTCCAAAATTGTGGAAACCGTTTTGGGAAGGCCCTTTTCTGTATCCCTGTGTACAACGCTAGCTCCATAAAGACATGGTTTGATGAGCCTGAGTGGGGAAATTCTAGTGGCCTACAGAGAACCCTAACCTCAACCCTACAGAACACTTTTTTTTGGGATGAATTGGAATGCCAATTGTGAGCCAGGTCTTCTCGCTCAACTTCAATACCCGATCTCACAAATTGTCTTTTGGCTGAATGTGCACAAATTCCTGCAGACACACTGCAGGGGAGGATCCAGATCCTTAATAATGCCCATGATTTTGGAATGGTTTGCCCAACAAGCTCATATATAAGTGTTAGTGTGTATTGACAATGTTCTCGCTGTACCCTTGTACTTGCAGAAGTAGAACAGTACAGCGGAACCTGGAATGCAAAAGCACTGAATTTTTGCACATTCCTTTATTGATATGGAAAATATGGCTGTTCCTATGTAGACATCTAATAAAAACTCTAAAAAGAATCCAGCTTTTTTTTTTTTTTTATGCCTTTAAAAAGAATCTGTAAAAAAAAAAATGCTGCGGGCCCCTACAGGCGCATACCTGCAAAGCTTTGAAAACCCTGCCATTGCAGACAAATCTCCAGCCAATATGTCAGGAAAAATCTCAGCATTTCCTGATGGTTCTAAAGTTTGCCCATTTTGTCCTGCTTTCTGCACATTCATATTATCCAGTAAGGCAGCCTATCATAATGATGGGATGATCGGAATGTGTGGCAGACAGGAGGTAGTGGAAACCGCAACTCCACCTGAAAGCTCTGAAGTTTTCCCTGTTGGGGAGGCTGTGCAAACAGAGGCTGCTTCAGGTGATCACAAACACCTCCTAGGTGCCTAAATTGTATACCTGCATCAGTTTTGGTTTTTTCTTTTTCTTGCATAGTGGCATTTGCTGATTGACAAATCTATTTAAAAAAAAGTCCCCAAATATCATATCTTTTATTTTAAAGTCATCAACGGTATAAATAATAGAATGCACATTAATCATTTTTCTTTATTTAGTTTTAGGAGATCTGGACCAAAAACTTGCCCAAGAACAAAGTTGCAGCCACCCACCGAGGAACAAAATATCTTCAACTTATCAACATGGTAATGTAAACAGCAAGGAAAGCTCATGCCGCAATCCATCAGACACAAGGAAAGAATACAGCACCTTATCCTCTCGTGATGAAAGAAGAACAGTATCTTTGGAAGAAGCACATTCCACCCATGCCACATACCAGCCAAGAAGGTTTAATGAAATCTACTCTGTCACGCATCACTCAGAATCAAAAACAGAGGCTTGCAGCAAGGATATTTATGCTAGGAGCCTGTGTTCTGACTTGGGCAGCAAGTCACCAAGTATTGCACCCATCTCTGGGAAATTTTCATCAAGCAGCTTGCATCTTCCATCGGAGAGCTTAGAACATGAAAGGAGCAGACAGCTCAAGCCAAGGAGGATACCTATTACCTCAATCAGATGGAATAAATCAGCTTCTAGCCAACCTGAGGTCTCAGGTAGACCTTTCCGAACACAGTCTGCTCTCGATCTTACATATGCTGGTAACACTTCTCAGCAAAATCGAATATTTGATCTTTACAAGTACGGCAATTCCAATAAAGTTTCTCCATCGGGCTCGAATGACTTCCATAAAGTGAACTATCAAAATAACTTGACATGTACAACATATCAAAACAGTTCAAATAAATGCTCCACTGGATATTACAAAACGGACTCTTGTGGCCTAAAATCCATAACCAAATTTCCAACACAAACTAACTGCCACTGGGAGGAAGAGAACAAGGAAAATTCGCTTAAGCTTAACAAAGTCACTAGCCAACCACCTTCTTATGCTGGCACTAAATCGGAGAAGAATACAGAACACATGGAAGTCTTAAATGAATATCCTTCACAGGATAATATTTGCAATATAATGGATCAGACAGAGGATTGTATTTTCACAGGCAATAAATCTGATCCACACGATCTTAATTTACAAACTAAGAACATTTCTGCAAAATCAGATATTTCAGGAGTGGATATGGTACCTTGTAGAGAGAATTTGGATGTGGGTCATCAGAACATTCCAGTAGCCTGTACAATGACATATGACATTGGAAATAAAACAGAAGAAACTGTCAAGACATCTCTCAGTGGCCTATCAGAATTGGAGCCCATGGAAGTATATGATCCAAAGGCCTCACTTCCATATACAGATACATTGTTAGCCATTTCTAAAAACGTGCGAAAAGTTGGCAACGGAGATCAAAAAGATACTTCTCTTCCAGTTCTACAAAAACATTCATCTTATACCAGACCATTGTTCACTAAGCAAGATAGAGCAACGTTTGCATTTCAAAGTTCTGAACATTCAGTTAAACCTAATATTTTAAATACAAATTATTCTCCTTCTACAAATGTGTTTATATCTTCAAAACCCATTGGCTGGAGTAATACAGTTTCAGGAAACACCTCGACTGATGATACTGAAAGACCTGTAATGCTAAACTCAAGACAAGGTTCAAAGAACAATCACTTAGAAGGGTATAGATCTGATATGCTGAAGCATCAGAAAAAAAACGCATCCTCCCTTCCAGATTTAATTGATGAGGAAAATTATTGTTATACAGATTTCAGTTTCCCAACAAATAAAAATGAGGAAAAGCGCATAGATAGTTCCTTAACCACTGTGCCCACAACAGTGTCTGCTAAAACACATAAAATGTCTCCTGGAAACAGCTTCAGTTCTCACATCACAAGCCAGGGAGAAGATTCAAGTTCAAGAACTGTGGACTCTTTAAAAAAAATTAGAACATGTTCTTTTGATGCAGTGTTTGACAGAACATCTAAGGAAAAAGAGCAGAATACCCCATTGTCGGAAAAGGTATCATCCTCAGCAGACAATGTAACAGAGCCTGATGGTACAAACAAAGTCTTAGATTTGCCAGAGACTGCTTCTTCCTATTTCGATGTACATAAGCAGCGGTACAGATCTATCCATTTTAATAATGATCCAAATTATGCCCAGCATGGGGCTGATACAAATAATAATAATAGACTGTTTCCCAAAACATCACAAACTCATAAGGTATTTAGTGAAGCGAATAGATTAAGCAGTGTGTTTACTGACCCCAAAAGGGGCAGTTATAACAGAGAACCAAATAAAATACCAGAATATGAAATGTTTCCAAAGTCCCAAATATTTGTCAAAGATGAAAAAGGTATTTTAGAAACAGAAACAAATCAACAGAACGTTGGCAGTGGAACACGGAATGTAGAGACTGAAAAGGGAATTACCCAGAACTTTTTTAACCATTTGAATCAACAAGGGACTGGCAATATAACTGAAATCAATGAGCAACCCAAACTTCAAAGTATAACTGTTCTTCCCACCAGTCAGATTGTAGAGGAGCATTTACAAAGAAAGTCCTGCACCAAGGATAACGCAGAGAAAAAGACTTTGAACTTACTGAAAGAGCACTTGCTTCTGACACCAAAACCATACAAAAAGAGTGTTAATACCAAAGAGGACACCAACCCCCCTTTTTCGGGAGGTGGACTGACGGCAAATATTTATACTTGTGAAAGTCTGTCCGATAACATTACGTCTTTTGGAACTAACTCCATTTCTGAAATTCAACAGAAATCTAAAACCTACAGTTGTCAAGGAGTAACAGAAAGAACTGAGATTTATGAAACCTGTTACACAGATTCATCTAAGCCGGATCTGGATACGGTTGAATATCATAAGGTTGTTTCAATCTATTACACCTTACCTCGTAATTATTATAAAAGACAGTCAAATGTATCCCAGAACAACTTAAAAAATATTGATCAGACTCTTCAAAATAGTCGAGCTCCCAGCGCTCTTTTGGAGACTATGATAAACAAGTGCTCAGAAGCTGAAGAAAACCATGGCCTCAGTTACCAAAATATGGGAAAACCATCACCATCAAATTGTGCTCCTAAAACGGAATTGACCAAAGAGCTGGATTCTGGAGAAATGCCTTTAGGCCAACAGCACCTTTTAAATTTTAACTTAATTCCTTTACAAACTGATCTATTAAATAAGAATAACAGACCCCTTCCCGGTGCAGAAACAACATCAACGGACTTTGATTTGGTGGAGCAGCTTAGTTCCTGTCACATATCTGAGAATGGTTTTGGTCAAAGGCATAATGACTTGCAGATGCAAAGAAGTTCACAAAATATCAATGAATATAGTCCTACAAGGACTTCACCCCGGTATACACAAAATACTTACTACACATTACCAAATAGGAAATCTAATCTCCAGGATTTGGATAAAAGTATTCTTGATAAAGATGTTGCTACGGCACGTAACAGGTATAATCTATATTCTAAAAGAGGAAATTCATTTCCTACAACTCCAGAATCCCAAGATGTTTTCTTTTCACCAACATTTAGTTATGATTATGTTAATTTTACAGGGAGTGGCAATTCTGCAAATTTTCAGGAAAGGCAACTGAATGATACACATAATTTTTTGAAAAAAGATGGTTTGTGCAATAAGGATCCCCCTGACGATGGGGTAATTTACAGAGAAGATATTCCTTCTATCTATAAATCAAAAAGTGTAAAAGATTTAAATAGAAGTGAATCACACCATACTAGAGACAAATCACCAGGCATGGAAACCAAACTCAGTCCACAGTCTCATAGCCATCCCTATGCTGCTAAAGTAAATGAACCTTTAAATCGGACTAGACCGTCTTATAACTCCAAGTTTGTCCAAAAAAAAATGAAGCCTATAAACGCCAAGAAGTTTACTTTTTCCTTTGACAACACTGGCCAAAAAGAATACATCAACTCTCAATCAAGTGAATCCTTTGGTGAATCTCTTAGATCGTCTGACATTGATTCGCCATCCATGTTCTATTCACCAAAGGACAGCTTTCCTTCACATGCTAACAAACATTATTATGGACAGAGAAGCCCAGCTGAGTGCGGAAGTTCTCAGCCTTCTAATATGTACCGCTCTAAAAGTTTGAAAAGCATCAATCATGATTACCAAGAGGAAGAGGTTGAGATCAGGAGAAAAAGTGATGGAAGTTTTTCTTCAAAAAGTTATGGTGGGAATATGAAAGGCAGAAGTCGTTCAGGCATCAACAGTGGTGATGGCACACATAACAGGAGCTATTCAACTGAGATGATTGATGAGAATGATAATTGGCCATCTAGCAGTGTGGGCAGGGACCAAACCCCTGTATATACTGCTAAGGCTGTTGACTATGGGATTTTTGGAAAGGAGCAACAGGAAGCACTTTTAAACAATGTAAAGAGATCCCTTACTGAGGGCAGGTTATGGAGGCCAAGTTTTCTGAAAAACCCAAACTCCCTGAGGAATGAGGAACATTATACTTCTCATCAAACGGGCTGTAAACCTGATGATAGTCTGAAAGGGACTCTCAACATATATGAGGGCGAGGTGCCTCCCAATTCAGAATCTGATAATGATACGACAACTGATGATGAATATTACTTGAATGAAAATGACAAAGAATCTGAATTGTGAAGTCCTTCAAAAATAGAACCAAAACAGTATTGGCACTTTTTTTCAGACTATATACTGACTTTAAGTAAATATATATGCAATATAATTATCTTGACAAACAGAGGGGGTAACATATTTTGACAATTTTTGTTTTTATTTAAGTGCAATATTGAAGGCAGCTTCTCATGAATGCTATCCATATATGTATAATGTAAGAAATATATAGTAGAAAGAGGATGCCAAGCCAATGTTTTAACTCTCGGCGAGATGGGTGAAAGATTTGAACGTATAACCCACATTGCCGAATTAATCAGAATGTAAAGAGCCAGGTTGTGCACTTTTACCAGCAGCTCCCTTTGCCTATGCAGGCGAATGGGAAAACCTCCCATAAACTCACAAAGGCACATGACTGCAGTAGAGCCTCACGCAGGATGTTGAAACTGACGGATCACAGCAAAGAGACAAATTTAAGTACATAATATATCTTTCACATAATATTCATCTAAACGCCCTCTATGTAGAATCCTTGGGTGGAATTATCCTTCAAAGTGTACTCTTCACTAACAGTGGGGAGAGCCATTATGTTGAATAAGCCAATCTCAAATTGGTGCTATAATAACCAGTACTTCCACTACAGCAATAGAACACCATGAGTTTCCTTGCCGGCACGGACCTCGTTGCCCAATATTCTACTGTGCTTGGCTTCTTTGGCCATCTTGATTGATCACTGTGGCATGGTGCATGTACATGGGAGCCATTTCAACACCAAGGCATGCTAAGATTGTACTCTGAGCTGTGCATGTGCAGCTTAGTGTTCGATCTAAAGACACTTAGACTTTTGTCTTGCGAGGGTTGTAAAGTAATTTAAAGAACGTACGATCTGCCCATCTTGGACAGGCAGATCGTACTTGCGATCATCGCAAGCCCAACCCGCTGAGGGGCGGGCTTCCGATGGCCGCAATGCTGAACGGGCAGTGTGCGCGTGCGCACACCGGCCCGTTCGTCAGTTACCTATCGATCATGCTAAACACCAGCGGAAAATTGTACGATTCTCGGCTGGTTTTCCAACATGCTCGTAATACAAAAGTCGTGCGACTGTCCAGTAGAAACAGTCGCACGCCTTCCATACACTGTACGATTATCGTACGATCGCGGGATTTCCCGCGATTCTCATACGAGAATCGTGCAGTGTACGGGCACCTTTAGCCAGCAGGTAGATAAGAAGCGTTTATTGCAAGGTAGACATAAGGGTTGGTTTACTAAAGGCACAGGCTGTTCTGTTTGCAAGGGAATTTCCCCTTAGCTTTGTGAACATGGTAAAGCTCTGCTGATTTCCATCACCCAATCATGTGCAAGCAAAAATAAAGGGTTTGTTATTTTATTTTCCTTTGCATGTGATTGGGTATTCTTTGCAAAGTGAATTTTCACCACATTCACTAAGCTTAGTGAACATTCCTTTACTATTTTTGCCTTTTTATAAGCCATCAATTAACGCAGACTGGATTTCTTTTCCATTTTATAAGTTTATAAACTCATGGTTTAGATGTTTGTTTAAAACGAATACATCTATGAAACTGTGTTTGCAAAGCATCTAGGGCACCCATGTGTAAAGTAAGCTTTACCATGCCCATACTGCTGCTTAAACAAAAGAACACTTACATTTATAGAACACAACAATGTGGTTTACTAATGCACATTGCTTCAACTTCACTTGCTTCAGGACTTTAAATAAAGCATAGCCCTATTCAAATGAATGAGTAAAACAAAAAAATAAGCTGGCATGAGGGCCTGGTCATGTGACCTGTTAGCCTCTCCTCCATTCATGGGATTCTCTCTGCAGTGTTAAGCAGAGGGGATTCAATGAAAAACTGCAGGGAAGAGTTTATTCTATTGCCTCTATTTTATAATGGGATGTAAAATATGGGTAACTGTGAGGCATAACATTACGGGGTCCGGGAAAAGTGGCTAGCAGTATCCACCTATAGATAAGTCACTAGGTGTAAGTTAGTCTCGAAGCTTAGAGCCACCTTGTTTATTATTGAGCAAGCCAAATTGGCCTACCTGCTAGCTGGAATGGTTAATTTTAAATATTTGTATATTCATCATTTTATTCATCATTTACCTGGATAAAAAAATTTATTTAGTCTGAAACATAAGAAAATATTTACCAAAAAAACGATACCCTAGATTCCGTAATCTGACGTAACAAGTAAACCAAACTTGTTTAATAAGATTCATAAATCGGTTGAGTTACTAAATTTCCTCATTTAAATGGCAGCCTTGCCATCCCTTATACCCGAATGCACTGGATTTACAATGGGGTTTAGGTGGGTGTGACTATGAGGGAACTAGTAGACGGTAAGTACCAGCACCAAGGGAGAAGTTTGTAAGCATGTCTTGTACAGTGTAGAACTGGAGTTACTAGTCTGCACCCTCCAACAGTTGGGAAACCAATCTGGCAAGCATACTGGCTGCTTTTGGTACCATACGAAGACAGATGCCATGGCTGCCCATGTCTTGGGTCACAGCATATAATACACTGTAAATTAAAGCTGAACTTTGGGCAAACTGCTTTATCCATAGTTAGAAACTCGTGGCACTGTTTCTGTAGCCAGTCTTGTGATTTGGGTAATGCTGCCAGACAGCACAGCCTCATCCTGGACCTTCCTGCAGACTATACTGCAATTAAAGAGACCCTGTGAGGATAGCAATATGGAGTGCGGTGTTGGTCTGAAAATATTTGGCTGCCATACTGATTCATTGGTTTCAGTACTTTCCAGGCCACTAAACTGGAGGAGGTAAGCAGATCAAGAATTCTGACTGAACTGGTTGTGTGTTAAAATCAGCCAGAGACAGCCAGGCAACTAGTGTTTTTGAAAGGAGGTCAGTAGCAGCAGCAGCCTTCATATGTCTCTTGGTAGAAGAGGAGCAGGACACCTGTGAGACTATACTCTCCCCTCCTGATAGCATCATGCAAAGCAATAGAGTCCTGACTGGCTGATTACTGCAAGGATTAATAAACAGTTTGCCGGAGTTCTGCTTTAATATCTGCTGGAAGTTTAGCTGTAACGAGAAATTGCATTAGACATGAGGATGCTGAAGGACATTCCACCGTCAGAGCGGAGACTGAGAGAGGTGAACGGTCACCGCCACAAAACTGAGCTTTAGGTGACTATAGCTTCTTTATATTCACCCGAATAGTGAATATAGACCAAAATGATCATTTAACGCTTACAGTGCGGGGGTAGCCCCACTGCAAGGGTTAATTTTTTTAATTGCCTGGAGTTCTTCTTTAGTAAGTAACCTGTACAGGGCAGTACCCAAGTCAACCAATCAGATTTGAGTCAGTAAAACATTTCTAATTGCTTTCAGCATATCTCTCTTTTTCTCAACAAATGTGACTGTAAGGGCCCATTCACACCAGGCCCCACACACATTGTGCTCTGCGTAACACGTGCCCTGGTGTGATTTGGGTAGGGTGGTGCGATGGCATTGTTACAACGCGTCAAGCAGTTTACTTTTTAACGTGTGACAAAAAAACACTTTCGACTCTATACCCAATGGCGCGTTGCGGTGTGTTGTAATGCATTGGTATACATTGCGTTGTGTAAAAGTGCTGCACACCGATAGACATGTATGGTGTGAGCAATTGTCCTCTCGGTGTGCTTGTGTTGATCAGTGCTCCTTAATGTAGGCTCAGCGATCCTAGTGTGTCATTTCTCTTTTAGACCAAAATGTATTGTTTTATGTAAATTAATTATTGTGTATAAAACCAGAAAGAGAGAGATAGTGCAGGTGTTCTCAACATTGTGTCACATTGGGTTCAGCAGGTAAGTATCCTCCCATGTCTGCGGCTGCTTCCCCCCCATTATCCATCATGTATATAGCTGTATATAAACTGACTGCACTTTCATAAATATTTATTTTTCTCAGAACTGAGTTATGGAGATAACGGGGTGTAATGCTTCATATAAAACATGTAAAGTATCAATATTGTCTCTTGTAATATAATGAAAAGTATTTTGTATTTTTTTACTGTCTAACATTTGTATATTCTGTAAGTGTAAAATCATATTGTGTTGTTCTAAGCCATTGCTAAATACATTGGTGTTGGAAGTAAAAAACAAATCTCAGTAAGGCTTGTAAGCTCAGATTGGAATGTTTGGTTATTAAATAAAGCTTGCTCTTTGGTCTTGTGTGTACGTCATTTATTGAAATCTATCCAATCATATACAAGTTTTAAAGGAGTTTAAAAACGTACACAAGGGTTAACGGGGCTTGTTTTGTCGGGAGCCTCAAATAAAGAGATACTCACCTGATCCCGGTCCCCGCAGCCTCTTCTTCCCTAGGCTCTGGTGGTCTAAGGACCGCTGACATCATCCACATTAGCTGCGAGGACCACATCCGCGGCACCCATGCTTTCCTCGAGCTTCTGGATCTGATATCCACACCTCAGTTTAAATGTGAGTGTTGTGCAACTGCTATTACATAATCGGTGACCTTTTATGTTTGATCTTTAATGCATCACTTTTGTTGTCACTACTGTTTACATAGTTTAAAAATGAAATGGCGGGATTGTGACGTCAGGGGACGTAGGAGTGGTCTGTTTCACTACTTTTTTTTCCCCCAATTGGTATGTCTATATAAATGTTGATCTGTTATTTGTGCACTGTCATCTCTGAGCCTGATGAAGGGGACCCTGCGTGGCCCCGAAAGTGCTTGCACCCGAAAGATTTCATATGTCAATAAATGAACACTTGATGCAGTCATCGATTTGGTGTGCTGGTGACGTTCTTCCAATATCAAATAGTACCAAGCACAGTCATGCTTCCCTATAATCCCTCATGTGACGCATTTGGATGCGTCACATGAGGTTTAGGGGACACTTAAAGCAGTGCGACTGCCAGCATCACTAACGCTCGTACTACCCCAGCATGTTCCCACCATTTGTTAGAGTTGAATGGTATTCAGGCTGTGTTCACATTAAAGGGGTTCCCAGGTATAGGATGGCTGACATGCATGGATTGAATTTCAGCCAAGTCCCACTAAATCGGCTGAAATTTGAGCTGTAGGTGGCTCTGCCGACACCACCCGGGTCAGCAAAAGATGATTGCAAGGTGACTCCACAAGATGTTGAAAGGTGATGAGAGAAATCTGACACTGCACTGTTGCCCTTCTGTTGTCTTGTACCAGTCTTGCCACTCTCCGTTCTGCCCTAACATTGACTAGTCGCTGGCGGCCACAATTCGCACGTTCAGACCCAGATTTTCAGCTGACAGTTACATAGTATTTGGGGTTGAATAAAGACATACGTCCATCAAGTCCAACCCATATAGGTCCACGCATCATCTCATTCTTAAGGATACTGGTATCCCTGGATATTACGGTCCCTCAAGAAATTGTCCAAACGTTTCTTGAACAAATCTACACTCTTGGCTGAAATCACTGCCGATGGCAGTGAGTTCCAGACCTTAACCGCTCCAACTGTAAAGAACCCTCTTCGCCCATTGTGCTGGAATTTGTTCTCCACCAACTTTAGGTGGTGGCCTCTAGTCTTTGTAATGGAGTTAATCTCAAACAGTTTGTTGCCAATGTTGCTGTCACCATTGAGCATCTTGTACATGAAAATCATATCCCCCCCCCCTAAATCTCCTTAATTCCAGCGTAAACATGTTTAAGGTCAGAAGCCTTGTCTCATAGCTCTGGTCCTCCAT
>NW_017306497.1:1309867-1317119 GCF_000935625.1 Nanorana parkeri
GTTACATAGTATTTGGGGTTGAATAAAGACATACGTCCATCAAGTCCAACCCATATAGGTCCACGCATCATCTCATTCTTAAGGATACTGGTATCCCTGGATATTACGGTCCCTCAAGAAATTGTCCAAACGTTTCTTGAACAAATCTACACTCTTGGCTGAAATCACTGCCGATGGCAGTGAGTTCCAGACCTTAACCGCTCCAACTGTAAAGAACCCTCTTCGCCCATTGTGCTGGAATTTGTTCTCCACCAACTTTAGGTGGTGGCCTCTAGTCTTTGTAATGGAGTTAATCTCAAACAGTTTGTTGCCAATGTTGCTGTCACCATTGAGCATCTTGTACATGAAAATCATATCCCCCCCCCCTAAATCTCCTTAATTCCAGCGTAAACATGTTTAAGGTCAGAAGCCTTGTCTCATAGCTCTGGTCCTCCATTCCCCTAATTAGTTTGGTTGCCCTCCGCTGGACTCTCTCCAGTTCAAGGACATCCCTTCTTCTTTAAAGAAAGTCCAGTCTTTAAACACTTTAATAATGAGCCCCTCTTGAACATGTAACGAATTCTGCTGTTTTGCTGATACTCGCTCCATGGCTCCGAGCGCCAACAATCATCCCACGTTCAAAGGCTGTTAAATCGCGCTGTTTACCCATATCTTCAGAAAACAATCACTTCTACTGTCGTGGTAAAAACCTGCTTCCCTATTTATAATGGCCTGGCCCTCTAGCAACTTCAGCGCCAAATTATAGCTAATTTGCCTACAAACGTCAGGTGGTCATAATAATCTGACCACTCTGTGTGTGTATATATAATATATATATATATCTATCTCTATCATGCCATGTTTCACTGGCATGATTAGCATGAAAAATTAATCGAAAAAAATCCTGAAAGAAAAAAAAAAATGCAGCCAACACATCTGAGGATTGCTAAGCTGCAATATGGTAAAGATGAACATGAAGCAGATATTACTGAAATAACCTATAGTGGCAGCTAAAGTTTTAAATAAAATCTTTGGAGCTCTGAGGTTGAATTTGTTCTTTTATCCTTTAATTGGATTTTTGGCCGGAATACTGGATTTTATTTCTTTATTGGGTTCAGGTGCACTTTAGGGAGTGGTAAAGTCATACCAAACTGGCTGTATTTTAACCTGCTAGGTGAAAGTCCAATAAGTTCAACCTGTAGAGATAATAGGAGAAAAAAAAGGAAGAAATAAAAAAAAAAAAAATAGAACGCTATGCCCACAATTACCCACTATTGATCCAGAGGAAGGCAAAAAAAAAAAACAATTAGGCATAGTTCAATTTGCTACAATAGGGGAAAATAATTCCTTCCTGATCCCAAAAGGCAACTCCCTGTATCAATAATCTCTGATGCTTAATATACCTAAAATAACTCAATCTCCAGTAATATTCTGTGCATTTAGGAATACATCCAGATTTTTTTTATTAAACAGATAATTGTGCTAGCTAGAACTGGCAGATGTGGCATGCCGGCTTTTTAGACTGGGAATTGATCACAAACTGCTGATCTCCATGAAGAGAGCAATGACTGTGAGTCACTCCCCCCGCAGGGTTTCCCCCTCCCTTCTCTGTTCCTCCAGCACTCATTGGAAGGACATAAGGGGAGGGGGTGGGCACAGCTGGATCTAGAGAGGCAGAGCCCGCTGTCAGTCAGGCAGTGGGGTGGATCCCGACAATATTTGCACTGTCAGCAAATAGTGGCCAGTAGCCCGCTATCTGCTGACTGGGTCACAGGAATACATTAGTAAATGTACTCCTTTGACACGAAAAGGAACTAAAGCTTCTCTTTTTTAAGTTGGTCCCTGGAGATGAGAATTAGAAGTTTCAGTCTTTGTAACAAGGATCTAGTGTGGAGATGTATGGAGAATAAAACTATAAACCACTTCAAAGCTTTTTGGTCAATAACATCCTTGTCCACGCTGAACATTGTTACTGAACCTCCATTACTACAATTGTAATTAATCAGTCACTTCCAACAATGAAATCATCAGCCGGTGGCCCAGTGACCCTGAAAGACGTCAGTTGTTGCCCATTCCTGCTGATTCAGATGTCTGGATATCCAGCAATGTTCTGTCAGGGCCAAGAGTTACAGAAAACTTTCATACAATGTCAGTAAATACCCTCCAGAGAGATTTGCTGGAGCCGGGTCAGTGTTGTTTAACCTTGAACATGTCACCTGTTTCCTAGACACCAAAACAAGTGTCCATTTATAAAGAAAATGATACATGCTGGCCCCTTAAAACTGAATTCCAGGATTAACAAATATTGTCTGACTACAAGGAGCGTGTGTATTATTACTTGAATCTTGTGTATTTCTTCCAGATCTGTGCTGTAATTATTACCTATGTGCAGGAGCTTCCTGTAATAAAGACCAGTCACTACCGCTCTCTCCCTGTGCAGGGTGACTGGTCTTGTATCCACCCATTCCTACAGTTTTCTGTAGGGTATGTGAAAACGAGCATATAAGAAGCAGAGATACTTTGAAGTATATTTTCTTTGGATCAAAATTGAACTTAACCAGATATATTTTTCAGATTAATTAAAATAGAAGTAAAGCCAAACTTTATTTTTGGCTTTACTTCTCTTTTGGGTCACAGGTGTATATTTACTTAGTACTCCTGTGACCCAAAGCCAGCTTATAGCGGGCTATTTGCTGACAGTGCAGAGCCGTGCGGCACCCAGGAAGGATCACCGATATTGTCGGGATCCCCCAGACTGCCTGATTGACAGCTGTCTCTGCCGCTCTAGAGCCAGGTACACCTGTGCCCGCCCCCTGTCTGTTCCTCCAATGAGTGCTGGAGAAAATCGTGAACTGAGTGACCAGTGGTTTGTCAGTTCTCTATCGATAGAGCCGGAATGTGACAACTACAGTGCCACACAATGGCTGTGAGAATTGGGAAGAGTGTCTGTTTACTGAGCAAAGTTAACTATAGCTCAGTGTGATCACATACAATCAATCATCTTTTCATAGGGAAATAGAGGCATTGATGCTTTGTATATACAACATAAATCCATTAACACTACAAGCTGTATATATGTCTGTATCGCATACCTTTGTTGAAAACTGTTCCTGTTGTTCCAAACAGATTTCCACTTATTCCATCTTCTGAGAAATATGTTTTGAAAGACTCTATAATAAGTGAGAGTATACTATATATCGAGCGAGACTCTGCTTTAACTTTGTATAAGGTATTTATAGATTTGATGAAGGTTTTTCTTTTGATATATTTGGAATAAATAAAGATTTTGATATGTGTACAGTCTTTCCATATGACATATTTTTTCACCCCTTGGAAGTATGCTGTGAAGAATAGCAGATAAATGAGGCCAACATGGAGACGGCGGATAAACATCAGACAGCAGAGGAACCAGGAATGTACGGCAGACTAAACTAAAGTCTGGGGTGGACTGAGACTGACAAGACTCGGGTTCTTATTGCTTTTTACAGAAACCCCCTAAAAACTCTATAATTACACTCATCGCTGCAATACAAAGTTTACAACTGGGCTTCCTTGTCTGCATTGTGTTTTGCACATTTTGCGGTCAGTTTTCTGCTTGCAATAAATGCCAAAGGCCTGCTACAGCAAGCTTTCAGTATGCATTGTGGTCACACCCAAAAATCTGAACATGAAAGTGCATGTCTAGTCCAAACTTTATTTAGTCTTCTATAGAGGGGGTTGGATGAAAGGGTCAGACTCCATTTGCTCTGTGAGCATTGTTGCTAGAAAGAAAAGTGATACGAAATGCACTGTTACAGTAGGCAAGAGGAAATCTTCCACTGGGAGCACCTGTTCTGATGATAAATGTCAGCCTCTTCCCCCAACCACACTAAAGAGCATGGATAGAAGAATGCCCCCTGCCAGCTATTGTATTCCGACACATGGCACCTATTGCTGTCAGAACACCTAGTGACTGCAGATGATTGGCTGTAGTCACTGTTCGGTTGCTAATTTTCCACTTGGCTCCCTCGACAAAAATTGATTGAACAAACAGCTTTTGTCAAGCCGGGTGATGGCAGCAGGACCACCCATGGATCAAATTCCAGTCAATTCAGCCGGAAAAAAACACAATTTGATCCGTGTAAGCAGGGGTGTCCTCAGCATAATTGCCACCTGAGGTGGGGGAAATGCTGGTGGTCATGTCCTGGGGAGATGGGGAGGGACTTGGGGTTGATGGGGTCCTTGTAGCGCACCACCCAGCTCCCTGACGTCACTGGTTGCCAGGAGCTGGGTTGGACTCTGGCCAGAGTGCAAAATGTCCTAGGTTGCTAAGAGCTGGGAGGGCAGACGTGTATGGCCCTTACACATCTCCCCACCAGGCTCTTAGCAATCTGGGATGCTCTGTCCTGCCCCCTACCCCCCATGACCCAAAGAGATGCCACCTGAGGCAACAGCCTTGCATGTATGGGCAATTTTACTCTATTCAACACAAAAAAGTTTTGGCTAGAGATACACTGACAATGTGAAGCCGCTGCCTTAGAATGATCAGCAGTGTTGTCAGCCCGCCTTGTGACCTCCTTCAGATGGTGTTTTCTTTGCAAGCTTGATAGGCAGCCCAAGAGCCAACGGGAGGAGCACACATAGCAGAATGCTATTTGCCAATGTGGTCATTCTACTCTACAACGGAAAGTGTTATTACTTCTTGTAGAGTTATACTGTTACTTGCAGGATCTCCCTATAAGCAACTTCATAACAGATTCACAAAACATTGTTTGCTTAAGAAAACTGTATAGCGGAAGAGCTAACGCCAGACATACTGAGAAATTGATCTTTAATTCAAATACACTTTAATGAGTCACAGACCTTGCACAAATATGCAAATGTGTGCTGTCAGATTAAAGTCACAGGTCCTTATCTGCATACCTCGCTGGGTCAGTCAAAGTTCTGAAGCAAGAGGGAAGCTTGGCAGACAGTCTACCAGCATCTGTATAAAGAGAGCTTGGCAATGGCTGCCTCTGTATTTGTTATTATGCTGGCTTTCCTTAAAGTATGACGTCCTCCAAGGCTTACCAGGAAATACTGAGGAGACAAAATAAAAGCTCTCTAGTTGTACCAGCAATAGATGTCCTGGCTTTTAGTTCTCTTTTCATAAAACTGGGAATCAGGAAGTCATTTTCCTTTGTAGACCAAATTGGAAAACACTTTACAACAACTTTGGGCTTTTGGTTCTGAGCATGCAAGATGTGTACTTTATTCATGTATTTTTATCTTTTGGTCTGAGGAACATGTGTCTTATAATGTAATCTTATGCACGTTGGAGTACATCAACTTGAACAGATTTTCACTCCAAAGACATGCTGGAAGGTAAATTGGTTCCTGTCTAAAATGCCCTGTAAGTATGCATGTGATCATTCTAGGGAACTTAGATTGTAAGCCCCTTGAGGCCAGGGACTGATGTGAATGTATGCTATGTAAAAGCGCTGCGTAAATTGTCAGCGCTATATAAATACCTGTAATAAAGAAATAATTTTCCATTTCTCATTTACTTGCACAGCCCCACTTAGGAGAGTCAACTCCCAAGCAAAGCTATATAGCTTATCACATGAAAGGCAGGACAGGAAATATGATGCATGGAGTCCTAAATAAGCATCAGGTCCCTGATTTTGTATTTTTTTTGGCATGCCACAAAAGCTGAGCTTTTCTGGATCAGGACAGCTACAATCATAAAACAGACATTAGTAATAGCACCTGCCTTTTCACAACAGACAGGAAACTGATCATCACTGGCAAGAGTGAAAGAGCAAATATAGCAGTTTACCATCAGATGCTGAAAAGTATTTGGTCCTATGAGGAGATACATGTGGATGTAAATGGTAAAGTCACTCAATGTATGAATGGAACCATAGAAGCAGGAGCTAGAGTGGAAATGAACTGCCAAGCTTCAATGGGGTCTCCTGCCATAATGTGAAAATATGTATAACCCCCAGTCTGCTCGCCTCCAGCACTAACAGATCCATGCTCGCTGTTGCCACTCCGTATACCATTCTCTCTATCTTCTTCCGGTGACTTTGGCCATTGGGTGGACATTAATCATGTGTCTCCTGCACTATCATTGTTCTGTATTGTCCCAGCACCCTACTCAGTTCTCTGTATCTTACTGATGGGAACAGTGCAAACACAGAAAAATGGAAGAAGAATTTTGGCAGAACAGGCTCTCTACCAATTGTTTTAGGGATTAGTTCCACTTTAAAAGAAAAGAGGTGCAGCAGTAAAGTCGGCATAGGACATAGTCAGCAAGCCGCTGCCCAGGTTCCATCAGTAATTCATGATAGATGATTATATTATTCAGGATGGATAGATATCTCATGATCTATAACATGCAGTTGGGGTTATACAATAACACCCCCCTAACTTGATGTTGTCAAAAGAAAATGGAGGGAGCATTCTGCATGTTTGAGTGCTGCTAAAGGTAGTGAAGGTAGTGGTGGTAACAGCCCAACACCACTTACATATTATAAACCAAGGTGGTTAGAGCTTCAAGAGGGATTCTTCCCTGCCCTAGATTAGAGCTGTATCTAGGGCAATGTGATAACAGAAGGATTCCCAGGAGTTGCACCCCTTGTGCATCTAATATTAACGGGTCCCTGCATCCCAGAGGGCCACCAGTCTGCACAAATGGTATGTTCATCCTTGTGTTGCCTGACACCAGAATGCTAACAATCATCAACAACCATACAAGCACTATTGCTAAGCCAGCTCAGGACTAAACAAGTGTATTTCTCCTACTTGGGATTGTGCAATTTAGGGATGGATTATTTTTGTTGGTCTTCTCAGCCTATATGGTGACAAGGATACAGATGGGTTCAATGAAACTTTAAAGTGATTTGGTGATGTCACTACTATGCTGCTCACTGTTCTCCTTGCTGCTGATTCTGATATGAGGAAGCAAAGCCCTGCCTTTACCAAGATGGCCGTCTCCACTCAGAGACACAGTTCAGAAAAAAAGCATGGGAAGTCAGTAATGGGGAAAAGATCAAAGCAGAGGGACCACAAGCAATGCTGGCGACTGGTCCTTTGCCCTCTGTCTGCCTTTTTTGGGCACAACTTACAGAGCTTGGTTCCTCTTTACCTTTTTGCTGACTTTATCCAACTAAAAGAAACGTTTTGCCTTTAGATACACTTTACAGTGATGCAATTCTGCCAAAACCTGCAAAAGTCTTCACAAATATTGAGTTTCTGAAAGTCGGTATCTGCATATAGTTAGGTGCCCCCCCCCCCCCCCCCCTCTCCTCCC